>NC_138779.1:25459350-25651850 GCF_965119305.1 Pelophylax lessonae | reverse complement strand
GCACTAGTGTGACCCCAGTCTTAAATTCTATGTATGCCTTCACACTGGTCCACTGCGCTTCCATTGTGGTGTTAAAAATCCTGCTTGCTGCATTTTTGGTCAGTTAAAAAAACTGCACCAAAAAAAAAAAAAAAAAAAAAAAAGACACCTCCCCTTTGAAATGCATTGAAAATGCAGCAAGAACGCATCAATAACGTACCCGTGTTCGTTTTTAAGTCACATGACCTTTAAAAAACACACACCATAAGCAGAGTAAAATTGCTGTGTTTTCGGCGCCATAACTGGCACCTTTTTCTCTCTCAGCAAAATACTGAAAACACCATTTTCGGCTGCCGAAATTTCGGTGCATCTTGAATATATGCATATAGATATATATATATATCTATAGATATATATAGATATATATATATATATATATATATATATATATATATATATATATATATATATATATATAGAGAGAGAGAGAGAGAGAGAGAGAAAGAATTATATATATATATCTCACATTGTAAAGCGCTGCGCAAACTGTTGGCGCTATATAAATCCTGTATAATAATAATATATATATATATATATATATATATATATATATATATATATATATATATATAGAGAGAGAGAGAGAGAAAGAATTATATATAGAGAGAGAGAGAGAGAGAGAGAGAGAGAGAGTGTAAGAATTAGGTGTATGGATAGATAGATAGATAGATAGACAGACAGAAGAGCAGCGGTGTGCAGAAACTTACTACCAACCCATTGGGATTTGTAATTTAGTAATCACACTTCTGAAACCATCATCATATTGGTAAATGTGTGTCAGTATATTGATACTTTAGTGTACTAAAAACTAAAGCCTGTTAGTGTTCCACAGCTAGAAACTCCTCTGCGGTCGGTTATTAAATGTTATCAGCCCTGCAGTCCGTAACTTTCATACCTGTATTCCTCCAACCAGATGTAATAAAAGTCAGTTTGCTCAATTTGAACGCTTCTCCCCCACAATATACAATTCTGACGTCGTTGCCAATATATCTGGGTCATCTGATCTGCTCTTGTTGCCCAGAGCAACCTTGCAGAGTAAGAGAAACCTGGTTGCGGAGGAAGAAACCGGCAGATCTTCCAGGTTTCCAATGAGAGATTGGCTTTACAATAAACAACTCTGAGGTTTGGTTCGGTGGCCCTCATAACTTAGAGATGATTTGCCAGTAGGTCAATATTTAATACCTAAAGATCCTTCCACAAAAGAAGGGATTCTTCCAGAAGTAGGAAACGCATGGCTCTCCAGCTGCTGTATACAAACTCCAGCGCTGCCTTGCATGGATTGCTGGGGGATCTGTGATCCTACAACGGCTGGAAAGCCAATGAGCTACCCACTCCCAGAATTACAGTGATTAACAGTTACTAAGCACTTACTACATTCCCTGTGGCAACGGGCACCTACCCAGTCGCCAGAAAACCATAAACGGTTTATACCTCTACCTCCAGGACAGCCCAGCTCAAACTCTCGCCTCATTTTTCCTTGCCTGCTTTTTTTAAGCACGCACGGGCCTATCAGACGAAAGGCGCATAGTTCCCCCGCAGCAAACAAATAGAAACCACTAACTCTGGATCTAAACAGTGAAACCGGTTTGCTGTTGTGGGTCACTGCACGCTATTTTATTGAACAAACCGTGCGTTTAAAAAAAAAAAAAGGGGGGGGACAAAAAAAAAAAAAAGGAATCTTTCATGTAAACAGTATTATCGCCCAGCTAAATAAGCTAGAACAAACGAGAGCGACTAAACCTCGCATCGTTGCCAATGCCTCCCGACCACAGACGACGACAGAATAATAAAACTCCCCCACTGGGGGCCTGGAAGTACCCATACGTCTATATCTTAACTGCTCTGCAGAAAAGTGACATTAATAAAAGCAAGGGACATCGATCTGGCTGCAGTCTGAAGTCTGATGTGCTGTACATATGGGCAGTGTGTTGCCCTGGAAAAATCAGCAGACTGACATCTGGTGGTCATCAGGAGTTATTACAGCTCTGTACTTTCTAGCTAGGCAGTCATGCGTACCGAGCCAACAGAACAAAGGAGAATCATTCGGCAGTGAGCTGTAAAACAAGCTGCCTCAGTCTCCTGCAGACCTCTGCCAGCCTTGGGAAATTAAAAAAAATAAAATAAAAATCACCTCACTGAGGCTGTGCCAGGCTGTCACGAGTGCCAACCTGCATTTCATGACTCCAAACCCCTTTACACCACCAACATGGACATAATTACATTGATTTCAACATATTTACAAAAAATATTAAAAAGTTAGTCTTCTACAAGCCCCCTTTCACCATCAGCGGAGCCACCGGCAAAGTTGCCAAGCAGTGAAGGCCAAAGGCGGAGACTGGCACCTCGGACAGTTAAAGGGGTTCTTTTCTGTATCAGAGGATGTTGCCAATATTGGACCATGCAGTACTTTGGGTAGAGAAAAACATAAAAAAAACAAACAATAAGATCACCAGGCTTTGTGGAGTCCCTGTGCCCCGTCAGTAAACCGAAATTTTTTAATTTTTCGGAAAACAAATAAGGAATGAAACCTGTAGTCCAGAAAGAGCCGTGCCCCTCCTCGGAGAGGACATGGTGAATGCAGAATGGATTGAAACACTGAGTAATGATGACCCCAGCCACTCAGCAGGCAGAAGAGAGGAAGCATGGTTGTTCCGTGAGGCAGGTGGGATGTGTCTGGAATGACTTTATACACGGTGTGCCTGCGGGAAGAGAGGGGGGCATGTGCTGTGGTGACTGGGCGGAAATGAACGGCAGTAGAGATCAATAGGTCAGAGTGGAGTCGTCCCACTCCAGTTGCTGCTGCCGGTTAACATTCTGCTGGTCTTCCTCTTGTTCTCCCTCCTCTTCCTCGCTGCTTTCGGATTCGGCGCTGGTGATGTCATCGTCTTCTCCATCCTCACTCTCTTCATCATCATCGTCCTCCTCTTCCTCCTCACTGCTGTGCTGGTCCTCATAGGTCTGTATTAGGGACCAAAAACAAAACATGTAAGAAACCAGTCACACGGTGGGTGGCCCTTTAGAGGCCCCAGCTTCTATCAAAGTTTTACCAAATATTCTGTGACTATTCCAAAAACTCCATGGCCAGAAAATAATACAGCAAGATTGCAATAATTATGGTAAAGCGGAGCTCCACCCAAAAGGGAAAGCTCCGCTTATTCGCACCCTCCCCTGCTCTACTGCCATTTTTGGCATTTTTTTTGGGGGGAGCAGATACCTGATTTCGACAGGTAGTCACTCCCACTTACAGGTAAGATCACCGATCTATGGCATTTCCTCCTCCTTCCCTCTGCTGCCTTCTGGGGGGGGGGGGGACAGGTCCCAGAGAAAGGCGTGACCATTCAGAAAGCGCAGCGCGACTTTTACATGCGATGTAGAAAACTGGCTATAAAGCAAGAAGGCTTCGCTGCCACTTTCCCTTACTTACAATGGCGGAGCCTGAACCCAAAGCGGATTGACGAATCGGCTCGTGGGTGCCAACATCGCAAGATCCCTGGACAGGTAAGTGTCCTTATATTAAAAGTCAGCAGCTATAGGATTTGTAGCTGCTGACTTAATTTTTTTTCCCCCCAGACTGGAGCTCTGCTTTAAGTGCACTTAAACTCTGTAGAGGTGGAAGGTAGGGGAGGTTCATCCAGTGATGAAGGTTTTAGCAAGCTCTGGAAGGTTTAAGGCAGGGAGCCTCTAACTACGGCCCTCCAGCTGTTGTGGAACTACACGTCCCATGAGGCATTGTAAATCTCTGACATTTACAGACATGACTAGGCACGATGGGAATTGTAGTTCCTGAACAACTGGAGGCCCATAGTTTGAAGACCCCTGGTTTAAGGTGACCCCATTGCTACAGGAATAAACTAAAATCATCCTGTAAAGAAAGGAGAAAACTTTGGTGTCCAGTAAGCAGCAACCCAGCAAGCGGCAACAACATGGCAAATGAGGTTTAATGTGGAGAAGTGTAAGGTTTTGCACTTGGGGACTAAAAACATAAAAACACAATACACGTTAGGAGGGGAACCCTTGGGGGAATCAAAAATGGAGAAAGATCTGGGAGTCTTGGTTGATGATAGATTAGGCAACAGCATGCAATGTCAAGCGGCAGCTGCCAAAGCCAGCAGAATATTAGCATGCATAAAGAAAGGGATGTATTCTAGAGATAAGACTATAATCCTTCCACTTTATAAGTCCGACGAGTATTCTGTCCAGTTCTGGTCGCCAGTCCTCAGGAGGGATCTGTTGGAGCTAGAGAGAGTCCAGAGAAGGGCAACTAAACTGATTAGGGGATTGGAGGACCTTAACTATGAAGAGCGGCTGCAATCGCTTGATTTATTCTCCCTGGAGAAGAGACGTCTGTGGGGGGACATGATAGCAATTTATAAATATCCTAATGGGGATCTCAGCTTAGAAAAATTAATTCGAAGGGATTGCATGAGGACTCGAGGACATACAATGCGATTAGAGGAGAAGCGTTTTAACCTCAGGCAACGAGGAGGGTTCTTTACTGTTAGGGCTACAAGATTGTGGAATTCTCTACCACAAGAGGTGGTTTCTGCGGGAAGTATGGTGGCTTTCAAAAGACTCTTAGACTTACATCTCAAAGATCAGAACATTCAGGCCTGATTACAGCCACACACACCTACACAGGTTGAACTGGATGGACTATTGTCTTTATTCAACCTCACCTACTATGTAACCCCAATGTTCTCCCTCTTGCAGGGCTACAGGCGGTCCCCAAGTTACGAACATCCGACTTACATTCTACTCCTACTTACAAACGGCGGGAGACAACAGGAAGTGAGAGAAAATCTCCCCCTAGGAAGGGAAATTCACTCCTGTAAGAGTTATCATGGGGAAAAAGAGGTCCCCACGGAAACTTTATCACCAATCCTTGTTTCCACAACAACCCAAAATTTTCAAAATCCAATTGTCATAGGGACAGAAAGTGAGGTGAAATCTTCTGAACAGGGGCTCAGACAGAAAAACAAACATTACAGGGGTGTTAACCCTTCCCTATGCTATCCCAAAAAGGTTTTTTTTTTTTGGGCTGGAGTTGCACTTAAAAAAAAAATAGAATTTTTGTAAGAACTTACCGTAAATTAATTTTCTCTGAGTCGTCTGACAGTCGCCGCCGATCCATATAAGCCTTCACTATTGGGTAATGGCGCTCTCTGCAGGAGTAAGCTAGGCAGACAGAAATGTTAATACAAAACTTCCCTATACTTAGACACACCTCTAGGGGGCCGTCCCCAGCCATTATCCCTGATCCAGTCACAACTGATCCTCAGCTGGGAGCAAGCAGTACCGGAAAGGCAATAATCCCCAGATCCAAAAAAAAAAAAAAAGAAAGAAAAACCGAGACACTAGGTCCTGGCTAGAAAAGCTAGCCTACTCCTAAGCTAGGCAGCATAAAACTGAGGACCAGTTGTGACTGGATCAGGGATAATGGCTGGGGACGGCCCCCTAGAGGTGTGTCTAAGCATAGGAAAGTTTTGTATTAACATTTCTCTCTGCCTAGCTTACTCCTGCAGAGAGCGCCATTACCCAATAGTGAAGGCTTATATGGATCGGCGGCGACTGTCAGAGGACGTAAGAGAAATGGGATTTTTGTCTTACCATAAAATCCATTTCTCTGATGTTCATTGATAGACACAACTCCTGATCTTCTTAACCATTGGGTTATACTGCCCCCTACAGGAGTAGGACACTAGGCAGAAAAAAAGTCTGGCTATGCCTATGGGCAGTCCCAGGGGGTATACTCCCTCTCTCTGCTATAGGTACTCAGTTTTGTTACAAGCAGTGTCAGAAGAATTACAATTCCATAGAGGGGTGGGTGCTGTGCCCATCAATGAACATCAGAGAAATGGATTTTACGGTAAGTCAAAAATGTGCTCCAACGACTCCATGAGTCATCAGGGGGACCCCACAAAAAAGGGTAAAACAATGCAAAGGCCCTGGCAGGAGCCCCATCAGGTACAACAACCCCCCCTCCGCGCATTTGGTTGCCGGAGGCACACCCCCCCCACATCTCATAGTGCCCTTCCCACCATCCCACGAGGTGGACCAGACCACCCACACAGCCCCAGCATAAGTGGAGAGGGGGGGGTAGGATGGGGGGGGTCAACTGACAGGAAGGAGGGGAACCCGGGGGTCCGACCATCCCAAGGAAGCGCCCACGTCCACCCCAAAAACCTCCAGGGGCAGAGGGGAGACTCACCATACCAGACAGGCTCTGCTCCAGGCAGAGTCTCCTCGCCATCAAAGTGGCAGGACCATCGGCCAGGAGGAACGCTGTACCTTGGGCGGAGACCCGGTCTTATGGGACCTCCGCGAGGCGTTTAACTCGCAGGCCAGCTTTCATCCGGTGGGGCTACGTCGCAGCCGACCTAGCCCGGAGCTGAGGATTGCGCACGCTCGCTGGCCAGACTGGGGAGACCACTGGATCTAGATTATGAAGCCCGCCGCCCAGTCTGGCAGTTGATTGTAGATCTCACAGGAAAAAACCGGGAGAAATATTTCGATCTCAATTTAAAAATAAATAAATAATTTATAAAATCGCCAGGACCAAAGAAAATAAATAAATCGCCAGGACCAAAGATCTCAGCAAGGAACTAGGTCCTTAATCCTGACTAGGCAGAAAAAAAAAACTCAGTACCTATAGCAGAGAGAGGGAGTATACCCCCTGGGACTGCCCATAGGCAAGTTTGCACTACCACCGGGGTGTCACGTCACTTGATTTAATTTGTTCACATGTGGAAAGTGCCTATTCACCAATAAGGCTGTTTAGTGTTATCTGGTAAGAGGCTATTTCTTCTATTTCACTCTCACATATCGGTCTAAGATTAGCAAGATTGAAGATCCACTGTTGATGGAAGCTTGATCTTTGGCTAGTTGAGATTATCTGGATCAATTGGAGGACTTTATATATATTTTTCACGATTGTTATAAAATCTATGTTTTTGCATAAAGAATTTTCACATATGGTTTTTCACACTGTATGAAGATCACCATAATATTTGGGTCATCCCAGATGTCATATGTTTAATATTTATGATTGTGTTGAGCGCACTATACCTTTTTTCACATTTATTTTCCCCATTTCAGTGCTGCCACATAATTGTGCGGTTAGCGCACCCTATTTTCTTTCAAAATAATTGGCAAGAATTGGATATTTAGTATGAGCTATTCGGGACAAGGCATATATAGACAGCCCTTTGAACCCTGCATGTATGAGCTGCTTTTTGCACAGCCAAAGCCCCCCCCACAAATAGATTCATATCTCATTCATATCTATTACACTGCGCTCAGCAAAACCAATAACCACAGCTCGATGCATATGTGGCTCAGATGACTGTAACCTGCCTACATCTTTCCTGATGTGGATAAAATCTTGGTGTTTTACTCACCTCCATGGGGTTGACAGTGATGGTGAGGGCTGAGTCATCCCAGTCCATCTCATTCTCTTTGCCGCTTTCTTGATCCCTCATGGTGCGCTGGTGAGCGGCACGGATACGAAACACTCCAAGGATGATCATGAAGACTAGGAAGCTCACACAGACCACAATGACGATGGTAGCTGCGCTGGGAACAACTGCAGAAGAGAAAGCAGGATGAGATGTGCAACAGACACTTTAACATATGTGACTGCTCTGAGGTCAATCGCTCCTTCCCCCTCCCCAGACCATCTTTATGGGTCACCGTATAGAGGGCCTCAAAAGCTTTGCCAGTGTCCAATCCCCTGGAGCTACCAGCCTATAACCCAGGACTATGATTATCAAGCCTGTGTCCTATACTGTACAATTAGGATAATTACTTGTAGCAGTTCCCTGACATTGTGATACAAAATCTTTGTGATTTCAAGGATAACACTGTGTCTCATACCAGCAGAGGGAGCTAATAGCAAGTTTAAGCTTCCCGATCAAAACACAAAGATGCATATTTGCCTTTGTCAGGCTATGTGTGCTCAAACAATTTTATACTGATGAATACCAGGAATAAAAAAGGCAATTTTCCCTGCAGGCGCAAAACTGAATCAAAGGCTCAAGTATGCTAAAGCTTTACAACAGAGATGGGGTGAAACGTCACATGACCCCCAACAAATTTATGAATACCGGCACGGTAATGCCATTGTTTTTTTCCAGCTTTGAACAAAACAAAGAATTAAATAATAAGCCATGTATTATTGAGCGATAAGTTCTATTATGTTATAGTGTACAGTAGCAGTACCTGATGTCGGGTGTGGATTGACCAGATTGTGCCCAGAGAGATCCTCGAAGGAGTGATGAGCATTGTGGACAAACTGGGGCTGAAATGCTATGTGATTGGGGGCCTCAGCAGGGCTGGCTGTGTGGATCACATTTACCTGAAGTAGAAGCAAAAATGTCAGCGTTACAAAATATATACAAAACTCAAGTAACAACTTCACTGCTTTATTCCTTCTAAAACACCAAAACTCGCTCTGTTTACACTCTTCAGAGAGCACTTGATACACCTCCTCACCACCTACTTTAACCCTTTGAATCTCACGGTTGCGGGGCACCCCTATTCAGTTGAATGGGTTACGCTCAGCAGGTACAGCTATAGCAGGGATAATTTGTACTGAACCGCAATGCAAAGCACTGCAGGCGCTGCATATCTACATACCCCTTCGCTGCCTATGCAGCTAAGGAGGAGTGGAAGAACCGTGGCAACCCAACCACTAGTGTACGGTACATGGGTCCTGAGTGAAACGTAAAACTGGGCTTATAGCACAAAACAGCTCCAGCTAGAGCAGGAAAGCTGCACTTGCTTTTCGACAAACAATTCTCCAAAAATGAAAGCAGTGGCCTCACAGTAGGCTGACTGATGTGCCAGATGTAAAAAAAAATGTGTTTATAACATATCAACAGAATGTTTGGATGCAAGACCTCTGCTTTTACAGGAAGCTTCACTAGCAGTTACCCATTGGGGTGTGTTACTGTGTCATTTACTAACAGCCAACGTGTGAGCTGGATGTCTGCCCTTTTTGTGTAAAGGCTCAAAGGAAGCTGCCAATGGCAAGTAAGAGTAAAGCGAACATCTGTTCCTCCCAGCAAGCTTAAATCCGTCACCTTGATACCATTCACACAATTGCCAAACTTTCCACCTCACAACTCATATAGCACTAATATAGCACCTAACACTATATAGATAAAAGTATGAACACCCTTTCAAATGATTAGGTTCAGGTGTTTTCAGGATGTTAAAGTGGTTGTAACTCTACAAAAAATAAAAAGCTCCTGTTCCTGTTAAGCAGGATATAAAGCATAGTGCTTGTGTGGTGTCATTTGTCCCTATGTTGTAAAATACCTGGTTGATCCTGCCTGTTCCTGTGTCCCCCTCAAATCGTGGAATCCCCTCTGACACTGCACAGTATATCTTGCTGTAACAATGTTTTTAAAAAATCATGCATAGAAAATACCTTATTTCAGAGCGCCACTGTGTGATCACGTGACCTCCTGCCGCTCTCCTCCTGATTGACGTCAGAGGGTAATCTCAGCCCCTCCCACTGTAGTCCTCAGATCAGAGAATGAGAGAAGCTGCGATGTCATGTAACTACACAGCGGCGCTGTAAAAATTGGATTTTTGACTTACCGTAAAATCCATTTCTCTGATGTTCATTTACGGACACAGCTCCTGTCATTCTGGACCATTGGGTTATACTGCCCCCTACAGGAGTAGAATACTAGGCAGAACATAACTTCTGGCTACACCTATGGGCAGTCCCAGGGGGTATACTCCCTCTCTCTGCTATAGTCACTCCGTTTTGTTACAAGCAGTGTCAGGGGAATAATAACTCCATAGAGGGGTGGGTGCTATGTCTTACAATGAACATCAGAGAAATGGATTTTACGGAAGTCAAAAATCCCATTTTCTCTTTCGTTCATTGACCGACACAGCTCCTGTCATTCTCGACCATTGGGATGTCCCAAAGCAGTGTTAAACATGAAGGGTGGGAAACCACAAAAAAATTCCCAAGGCTAAACAGTAGCCAACCAGGCAACAGGGGCTAAACCAAAACAACTGGAGCTCACCTGAAAAAACAATACACCCTCAAAGAGGATCAGGTCCTCTTAAACTGCAGCCTGCAAACCCTTGCAGCCAAAGGAAGCATCCGCAGATGCCAACACACCCACTTCATAAAACTTTGTAAAAGTATGCACTGACGACCAGGTGGCCGCCTTCCAAACATGCATCACTGACGCTTGATGATGGAAGGCCCAGGAGGCACTAAGCGCCCTACTTGAGTGTGTCTTGACAGGGAAAAGAAGAACCTGATCCCTGATAGAAAAGGCCTGAACCACCGTCTGTCTGATCCATCTGGAAATGGTCGCAGAGGAAGCAGATAACCATTTGCGAGGTCCAAATAGTGAGTCTGACTTCCTGAAAGACTCCGTAGCTGCCAGGTACACCCTAATTGCCGGACCACATCCAAGGCATGCAAGGCAATTTCCTTCACATGTTTAGGCCTGGGACACAGGGAAGGCAACACGTCTTCATTCAAATGAAAACCAGAGACCACCTTAGGAAGGAATGGCGGACAGGGGTGAAGCACCACCTTATCCTTGTGAATCACCAGATAAGGTGAACGACAGGATAATGCGGCCAGTTCCGACACCCTGCACGCCGAGGCGATAGTCACCAAAAAAGCCACCTTCTGAGACAGCGTAAGCAAGGGAATCTCCCGATGATTCTCAAAGGGAGGCTTCTGGAGAACCCGAAAGCACCAAATTGAGGTATAAAGGCAGCAACAGAGCCTGCAGTGGAGAAACCAAATGTCAGGCACCCTGAAAAAAAGTATGCACCAGGGAGTGTGTGGCCAAAGGTTATTGGAAAAAGACCACCAATGCCAATACCTGGCCCTTGATGGTACTCAAGGCCAATTTCTGTTCAACCCCCCGTTGAAGAAAGGTTAAGATCTGAGCCACCAAAAAGGAGCGAGGGTGAACCCCAAAAGACTCACAACGCAATGTACGTCTTCCAGGGGACAAGGAGGGGCTCCCACCACTGACGTCGCCCACAGGGCTCCGCTGTCATAGCCGCCGCTATTTGCAATGCAAACGCCAATAAAATGGCCGCCGGAGTACACAAGGTATGGCCGCCATGTATGGGAATACACAGGCTTTAACAAATTGGCGGCCCCGCACGGTGCCACGAGGCATACAGGGGTTCAGAAATGGGAGCCAGGCCTCAAGGACACATCCAGGCAGGACGGAGGGCCCTGGCAGGAGCCCCCACCAGGCTCCCCCGCGGTCCCCATCACCAGTTAGCACCCTGCACCCATCCCAGGCCAGTGACCAGACCACCCAAACAGCGCCAGTTTATGTTGAGGGGGGGGGGGGGGGCAGGCTGAGGGACTCTGCAAAAACAGGGATGGGGGGGTACCTGCGGGAAGGAGGGGAACCTGGGGGTCCGACTGTCCCAAGGAGGGGCCCACGTCCACCCCAAAACCCTCTAGGGGTAGAGGGGGGACAGCTACTTACCATACCAGGAACCAGGTGGGCACTGCTCCAGACAGATCCTCCTCTCCACCCAAATTGAGGGGCTGTCGGCCAGGAAAAAGACCGCGAGTCAGGCCAAGGCCAGGTCATATGTTACCTTGCGAGATGTTTAACTCGCAGGGCCAGGCCCCGTCCAGTGGGGCTATGTCGCGGAGCTGAGCTTTGCGCACACTCGCTGGCCAGACTGGGGTGACCACTGGATCTAGATTATCCAGCCCGTCGCCCAGTCCGGCAGTTGATTGTAGATTTCACAGGAAAAAACTGAGAAAAATTTCTAACTAAAAAGAAAAAATTGCCAGGACCAGAGATCCCAGCAAGGAACTAGGTCCTTACTGGATCTCTAGATCCAGTGGTCACCCCAGTCTGGCCTGCGCGCACTAGCTGGCCAGACTGGGGTGACTAGATTATCCAGTCCGTCGCTCAGTCCGGCAGTTGATAGAACATTTCTTCCTCCTGGATTTTTCCTGTGAGATCTACTATCAAAAAAATGTTGCCAAGATCAAAGATCCCAGCAAGGAACTAGGTCCTTACTCCTGACTAGGCAGAAAAAAAAAAAAAAAAAAAACTGGGCGACTATAGCAGGGAGAGGAAGTATGCATGGGACTGCCCATGGGTGTAGCCAGAAGTTTTTTCTGCCTAGTGTCCTACTCCTGTAGGGGGCAGTATAACCAAAAGGTCAAGTATGACAGGCGCTGTGTCCATCAATGAAGGAAAGAGAAATAAGGTATTTTGGTGCATAATTTTTTTTTTAAAAACACAAACTGCACAGTATATCTTGCTGTAACAGGAGGGATTCCAGGATTTATGATTAGTGGCTTTACAACCGTTTTAAGGCTACAGCATACAAAGACATTTTAGACCATTCTGTACTTTTAACCTTGATGGAACAGGCTTAGGGAATACCCCTTTCTATCTCAGCATAACTGTGCCCCTCTGCACAAAGGCAGATCCATAAACACAAGGCTTAGCCAGTATGGTGGGTAGGAACTCAAGTGGCCTGGACAGAGCTCATATATATATATATATATATATATATATATATATATATATATATATATATATATATATATATATATATATATATATATATATATATACACACCATGGTATCGGTTCTGTTCCGGTGGACACACAGTGCAGTTGTAGAACAGGCTGTCCCTATAATCTATAAAGCATTTATTCGCTCTCACACTCACCTCCACCTTGAACTCATTGCTGCTGTAGCGACCATTCAGCTCAGAACAGACCAGTTTGAATTTACGATCAAACAAGGTAGCAGTATTCCAGTTTCTGTAGCGGATGAGATGCAGGACCTCCTCATAGTTGGCCATTGTGTCCACACCTGCAAGACATGAAATGGTTTATTTCCATTCGGTGCGACATGTGGATTTCTGAGGAGGAGACCTCCATTTATTAGAGTTTTTGCAGCCTTGAAACCAAGGAAAGATAATTGGCTTTCATATAGATGTTTAAGCCATCACACTCACAAACTGCTGAAAAAATGTTAGAGGAATGTCAATACTTTAGCCAGTGTTTGGAAATAATAAGATCTACTTTGCAGAAAACTACCTGCATAATGAATGGGAGTACCGAGATGCCTGCTAAACCATCTCCATTATTTGTAATTAACCAGAAAGGGCTGTGAGCTTGGGGCTGCTTTAACCAGCAACAGACATCAGCCACCCAATAGGCATTTCCAAGGCCATTTGGGAGATCTGCAGGCTTATTCAGGATGTAAGTTTGAAGACTACTAATGTGCAAAGTAACAAAAATAATCACATATTCAGATTACTCTAAGGCTTCATTGTAAACGCTGCTTTTCCTGATAGCAGCAAACCAGCCTTAACTCACCTAAGCTGCATTTCTTCAAACCAGTTTAGGAGAGTTTAGCAGTTTATTTTAATTTATTCTGGCCCTGAAATGAATAAAACGCTAAAAAAGCTTAACGCATCTAACGTTTTTGTTGCCAGAAAGCTTCTCTCCTGAAGGAGATTCTTCTGCGATTAGGAGTGGAGCTTTGACTGCCGCTAAACTCTGCTGCTCCTAAACCCTTGTAAAAGCCTATGTGTGTACATGGACGTTGGCTTTTATTGAGTTAAGGTTCAGGGGCTTTGGGAAAAAAATAAGATGCCAAAAGCTCTTAAACGTGAGTTTAGGAGCAGCAGTGTGCATAAGGCCTAACCGGATATTTAAGTAAAATATTCTGGATGGGTTACTGCCAATGTTCCCTTTAAGGTGCGTGCATGCGCAGACGCGCAGTCTAATTGACGGTCCCGCGCAGCACAAATTCAGACCGCGCAGCCGCAGACGACGTGAAACGACGGTAGTGAGCAGTGCGCTCTGAGCCGAGCCCGCCCATTGTGTGACAATAGCGAATGAAAATTCGCTATTGTCACACGGATCCTCCTCCTGGCCAATCAAGGAGCGGGTCCTCCCGCTTCCTGATTGGCCGAAAGTCAAACCCCATGCCACTGGCCGAGAAGGAGGCGGAAGAACTGAGGAGACGCGGGGAGCCGGGGACTGAAGTGACCGTGAGGTGAGTGCACGGGTCTTGCAGGGGGAGGGGGGGGTGTCTCGCGGGGGGAACGCTGGCACTCTGCATTGATTGGGGGCAATGCTGTGGGCACTCTGCATTGATTGGGGGCAATGCTGTGGGCAGTGTGTGCTGCTGGGTCACTTATTTAGTGAAGTTTCACAATATTGCACAATTGATTTTGGCACAATTTATATTCACTATATATGATTTGTAGCACCATTTGTATTTTATATTGATTTTTGGAGTAATCACAATTTTTTGCGCTGATAGCCTTTGATTCACAGACGTGAAGCACAAATTCAGACCGCGCAGCCGCAGACTATGTGAATTGCTCAGTCTAAAGGTTTGCGCTCAGAAATGTTTTTATTTGCTCAGCACAGTAAAAAAAATTAGAGGGAACATTGGACTTACTGCATATTTGCAGATATCTCTTCCCTTTGCAATACTTTCTTGTATAACCTCACCAGCAGCTCCTCGGTGTCCTAACCAAAGTAACACCCTATTAGCATAACAACAGTGTTGACTAACCTGTGATGACGATCCCTTGATTGGAGCTGGTCATTTCAAGCCCTTTCTGCTGCAAGTGTGTGAGATCCAGCTGGAGACTCTCCTGGTCAGGATTCAGTTCCTCGCCAACTACAGTGACCTCGCAGGTGTCCAGGTTATGCATGATCTCCTCCGAAACCAAAGACTCTTGAACTGAATATGGAAGAATCAAAGAAAAACCTCCTCAATGTCTGGAAATCAATGTGTGACATCTTGTAAATTAGATTTACATATTCTTATCCTGGGACTGTTTAATCAGCCTTGCTGTACAATCACTGCGGTTAGTTTTGGGGCCATTGAATATACAGTGGGTACGGAAAGTATTCAGACCCCCTTAAATTTTTCACTTTTTGTTATATTGCAGCCATTTGCTAAAATCATTTAAGTTCATTCTTCTTCCTCATGAATGTACACATAGCTCCCCATACTGACAGAAAAACACAGAATTGTTGACATTGTTGCAGATTTATTAAAAAAGAAAAACTGAAATATCACATGGTCCGAAGTATTCAGACCCTTTGCTGTGACACTCATATATTTAACTCTGGTGCTTTCCATTTCTTCTGATCATCCTTGAGATGGTTCTACACCTTCATTTGAGTCCAGCTGTGTTTGATTATACTGATTGGACTTGATTAGGAAAGCCACACACCTGTCTATATAATACCTTCCAGATCACAATGCATGTCAGAGCAAATGAGAATCATGAGGTCAAAGGAACTGCCTGAAGAGCTCAGAGACAGAATTGTGGCAAGGCACAGATCTGGCCAAGGTTACAAAAAGATTTCTGCTGCACTTAAGGTTCCTAAGAGCACAGTGGCCTCCATAATCCTCAAATGGAAGACGTTTGGGACGACCAGAACCCTTCCTAGAGCTGGCCATCCGGCCAAACTGAGCTATCGGGGGAGCCTTGGTGAGAGAGGTAAAGAAGAACCCAAAGATCCCTGTGGCTGAGCTCCAGAGATGCAGTCAGGAGATGGGAGAAAGTTGTAGAAAGTCAACCATCACTGCAGCCCTCCACCAGTCGGGGCTTTATGGCAGAGTGGCCCGACGGAAGCCTCTCCTCAGTGTAAGACACATGAAAGCCCGCATGGAGTTTGCTAAAAAACACCTGAAGGACTAAAAGATGGTGAGAAATAAGATTCTCTGGTCTGATGAGACCAAAATAGAACTATTTGGCCTTAATTCTAAGCAGTATGTGTGAGAAAACCAGGCACTGCTCATCACCTGTCCAATACAGTCCCAACAGTGAAGCATGATGGTGGCAGCATCATGCTGTGGGGGTGTTTTTCAGCTGCAGGGACAGGACGACTGGTTGCAATCGAGGGAAAGATGAATGCGGCCAAGTACAGGGATATCCTGGACAAAAACCTTCTCCAGAGTGCTCTGGACCTCAGACTGGGCCGAAGGTTTACCTTCCAACAAGACAATGACCCTAAGCACACAGCTAAAATAACGAAGGAGTGGCTTCACAACAACTCCGTGACTGTTCTTGAATGGCCCAGCCAGAGCCCTGACTTAAACCCAATTGAGCATCTCTGGAGGGACCTAAAAATGGCTGTCCACCAACGTTTACCATCCAACCTGACAGAACTGGAGAGGATCTGCAAGGAGGAATGGCAGAGGATCCCCAAATCCAGGTGTGAAAGACTTGTTGCATCTTTCCCAAAAAGACTCCTGGCTGTATTAGATCAAAAGGGGGCTTCTACTAAATACTGAGCAAAGGGTCTGAATACTTAGGACCATGTGATATTTCAGTTTTTCTTTTTTAATAAATCTGCAACAATGTCAACAATTCTGTGTTTTTCTGTCAGTATGGGGTGCTATGTGTACATTCATGAGGAAGAAGAATGAACTTAAATGATTTTAGCAAATGGCTGCAATATAACAAAGAGTGAAAAATTTAAGGGGGTCTGAATACTTTCCGTACCCACTGTAACTTGAGGTTATAAGTTCACTGTACTGATACAATTCTGCCTGTGATTTACATGTACATCAGTCTATGTCCCAGAAATGCTTAAAGAGGAGGTCCAGTCCCACCCAAAAAAAATTTAAGTCAGCAGCTACAAATACTGTAGCTGCTGACTTTTACTATAACGACACTTACATGTGCTGGGATCCAGCGATGTCAGCACCTGAGCCGATTCTTTAAATGGCTCCAGGTGCAAGTTCCAGCATTTTAGGTATGGGGAAACCAGCAGTGAAGACTTCCAGGTCCACAGCCGGTTTCCTACTGCGCATGTGCGCTCTGTGATTGGTCCTGCAGTCTTCTGGGACCTGTGTGTGCCCCAGAAGGCTGCAGGGGGAAGGAGGAGGGGCAAACAGCCTTGATCACCGCATTGATATTAGCCGAAAGTGGAAGCGAGAACCTGTCAAAACGAGGTATCCGCTTCCACCCCACTCCCCAAAAAGTGCCAAACGTGGCAGTGGAGGGTGTAAACAAGCGGAGCTTCCCCTTTTGGGTGGAGCTCTGCTTTAAATTCTACCATCCACATCTCAGTTACACGCCCTAATTAGCCTAGCAAAATTTTTATAGGTTTTGGGTGGACTGCTACACAGAACATACCACCCATGTTACTGATCCCAGGACCCCACATATGGCAAGAGGGGTACTCACTTGCACAGAAGTGTATTTGTGGATGCCCCATGTACAATATAATGTAAAGGTGGTAAAGCAGTTTTTTTTTTTTTATAGCAAACATTAGTGCTCAACATTGTTTTCCAACACCAGAAGTACATTGCTGATAGTTTTTGACGAAAGGCATCCAGCACTGTGAAGCTACTGTGTAGCTGACCTACATTTTATCCTCTACGCTAAACAGACCCACTATTTAATTACCCCTAAGAAAATAGAGAAATGCAGAGGCGCCTCGAAGTGTAGACTGTTTGAACATTTAATAAGCAAAAAAAATGAAGAGTTTTGGGGGGGGAAAAAAAAAAATGAAGAGCAACTCACTTTGGGTAGGTAAAAGCAGGCATATATAGAGACATTTCACCAATCCAAGGGACAACGATCGTGCTGTGTAAGCTAGTATGATGGTCAGCTGGGTCGGGATGTTGGCAACAAAAGCATTCCAGCCATCTCTCTCTCCTGGATGCTTTCACACACATAGCCGGCTTCCTGACCCAGCCAAGCGAGGACACCAACCTACCAAACGTACACAGCGCGATCACTGTCCCATGAACAGTGAAATATCTATATATGCCTGCTTTTACCTACCCAAAAGTTGCTCCTAATTTGTTGCCTAATAAATGTTCGAAAAGTCTACACTTCGAGGTGCCTCTGCATTTCTCACATGGTCTTGCCGATTGCTTCTACTCTTTTTCAAGAGGCGA
Source organism: Pelophylax lessonae (assembly GCF_965119305.1). Taxonomy (NCBI): domain Eukaryota; kingdom Metazoa; phylum Chordata; class Amphibia; order Anura; family Ranidae; genus Pelophylax; species Pelophylax lessonae. Next base: position 25,633,883 of record NC_138779.1, on the reverse strand, counting down.
CTTGCCCTTAGCTACAGACCGTATTGAGCCCAAAAGACTAAGAATGAACGGAGTAGTCGTATGTGACTTTTAAATTTAGCATTGTATGTAGATGGTAATAGGGATAAGTACTAACAACCATTGCGCCAATCTTTACTACTGTTATATTTAACCACATTAAGACCACCCGCCGCAGATTTACTGCGGCAGGCTGCCTCTCTTGCGCAAACCAATGTAGCCCTGCATCAGTATCAGGCATGGTGGTGGGGGGGCGTGCTCGCTGCTGGCAGCGGGAGCGCCCCACTAGGCAGCGGGAATGCCGATGCACAGGGCTAGTGGCCGAGATTGCTGCCAGGCACCCGCCATCACACCCTGCTGAGAGAGAAGGACAGTCGGCTGTTGTAAACACAGCTGACCGTTGTTCTCTCTGAAATGATCACAGAGCGCCTGTGATCCTTCTATATAGGATCACAGGTCTCTATGATCATTTCACAAGCCCACAATCGATCTGTCCACCGCAATGTCGCAGTCCGCTATGTAGCAGAATACAAATTGGCCTAAAAGCAGAATGTGAAAAATCTTTTTTTTTTTTTTTTTTTCCAGAAACGTCAGTCTTTTTTTGTTTATAGCGCAAAAAATAAAAACCGCAGAGGTGTTTAAATACCACCAAAAGAAAGCTCTATTTGTGTGGGGGGGAAGAAGGACATCAATTTTTCTCCGTACAGCATCGTAGACCACACAATTTTCCATTAAAGTAACCCAGTGCCGAATTGCAAAAAATGGCCTGGTCATTAAGGGGACAAATCCTTCAGGTCCAGAAGCGGTCAACTCCCCCCCTCCCTGTCCTTAGGTGAAAGGTTAGTGCCAAGCTCAGTTTCGCCTAAAATAAGCCCCATCGCTATTTTTTCCTTTTCCTTAATAGTGGTCTGATACAGTGCAAAAGCCCCTGTGCTAACAAGCAGTTATGTGACAAAATCCTGCAGCGGGAACATCCTGCCACCAGAAGAACCTGCACCCGGTGTCACACAAGGAAATCCTGTCAGATTTGGGTGCAAAAAAAAAAAAAGACAACTGTCCATGTGTACATAAATGCTAAAATGTATTTAAGCATTTCCTCTTATTTCAGTGTTCAGGCACAAACATGAACTCACCAGTAGGATCCTCATCCCCCTCGCCTTCGGCCTCCACCTCCCGGGTGATGGTGCTGATGATGTGAAGCTCCGGGAATAAAGACACGCCCTCTGTGCTCTCAAACTCCGAGGCTGCGCGGGCAAAATGATCGATGCCGCTCAAGCTGATTTTTGGCTCCTCTGGCTGCAGCACCATGACATAACCATCCACATCGGGAACACTGATACAGGTCTCCTCATTGAAGCACCTATGGCAGAAAACAATATGGTCAAATAGACGCACTTCCTGATTTTTCTTCGGTTACTCTGTAAAGGGGCCACTTCACCCAAAGAGTTATAGTATCCATCCTTCCAAGCCTAGTCTTTCAATCTATAGCATCTTCTCCCACTGTCAGCTGATGTCACAGAGTTGGTACAGGCTCAGGAAGGATCCTGACAATAATGTTGGGATCCAGCCAAATAGCTGGCCAGCAGCAGGCTCAGCCACTAAGCATTCTGCCGAGAGCCTAAGCCAGTCCCTCCCACCCCCTCCACAGTCCGGAGCTCCAGTGAGTGCTGGAGGGACAGAGCACAGAGCGGTGACCCCCTGTGCTCTGAGAGAACTGAGCAATCAGAGGTCATGTGATCACTCAGTTCTCTGGCTTAGAACAGGCGGGGAAAAGCTGGGGTGAGTATGTATGTTTATTTAGATCCCACACCTTTAAATACTTTTCAAGCAATTTGTTCTTGAAAATACCAAAATAGAATTATCTTTCAGTTCAATGCCATGGCTCCCTGTGGGTAAATTAAGCCCTGTGCAGTACTAAACTGACCACAGATCACCAAAAATGGGATAAGAAGCATGTTACAAAGATTTAATTAGCAGGTATACAACTTGCTTGGTTTTTTATTTTTTTGTCTATGATAAAATACAATTCTGTATGCACCAAATTTATGTTTAACCCAACCTCCTGAAGGACTGCATGTCTCTATTATGAGGTATAAATATATCAGGAAATCACACGTACTTCACCGTGGTTGTAATCTTCAGCCGCCTGATGCCAGGTGTGGGGAACTGGCGGGAGTTCAGATAGGAGATGTGCTGCATGGCCTGGTCAAAGCGGTCAATGTCATCACCCTCCAGGGTCAATGTAGACTGGCTGGGACTTAAAGTGATCTGTGGAATAAGAATAAACATTCACCAAAAGTTACAAAAGGCTTAAGAATTTCAAATTCTGCTCCTCTCTAATCCATCCTAGCAAGACTGAATATAGAAGCATGAACATTCCCTTTATTTAAAGGGAACCTATGCTTTGCCCACAGGAGTCAAACAAGGTCACTTCAGTTCTGCCCTCCTCCCCAGAACCACATAGGCACCTTTCCTTCACTCCATTCTAGGCATTTATAACATGTCTTCAATTTAAACAGTGATTTTATATATTGTACAACCACTTCGGTCTTTCGTTGCCGATACCGATATTTTGGCCAATGCATATTGGTATCGGCCGATATTGGCCGATATTTTTGTACATTTTAAAAAAAAAAATGTGTCTCAATTTTTCTTTTTGACAGGTACTTTTGTGGAGGGATCTGGACTCCTCTGCACTTAAAAGCATTAAAAACGACAAGTTTGGCTGTTTTTTGAACGCAGTCTTTTTTTAATCTTGCGCCAGACAGTACCCGGAAGTGATGTCACTCATGACATCACTTCCTGGTTTTTGCATGGAGACCCGATCAGAGCTGAATGCAGGTCTTTGGCGGCCAGGCAGACTGGTTGCCCGGGTCTTGGAGGGCAGCGGGGGAATGGGGGGGGGGGGGAGGTTACAACATCCCTTCCTGCTCCTTGTAATGACAGCCGAGCGGCTTCTCAGCAGCATAACAGTACTGTACATAGCCTATGAAGTGAGCAGAGCTGGTAGGAGCCCAATAGTTTCCCCCACAACAAACTGCCTTCAGAAAACTACAGGAGGGGGTGGCGGAGACCAGACCAGTCACCCTGCACAAGGATAGAGAGCAGCAGTGAGTGGTCTTTATTACAGGAAGTTTCTGCACAGAGGTCAACATTCACTCTGGATTACTGCACAGATCTGGAAGAAATACACAAAGCACACCAAGATTCAAGGAAGGATACACATGCCTTTTGTATCTAGACAATATTTGCTCATCGCGGATTTTTTCAGCTTTAAAGCAACACAAATGTCCAGGCACATAAACCGACGCCCAAATGGGGGCATTTTGTCTGCGGTCCCAAACTTATAAACCAATGAGATAAGGAGACCAAAAAAATTGAGAAAGCGCTTTACCATAGCAGAGTCATAACACCAATCCTTGATGAATAAAATCCTATGTATTTATTGAACACACTATGGCATACAGATGACAGGGGACATCTTTCATGTCATTTGTATGCCTTGGATTGTTCAATAAATACATATGATTTAATTAATCAAGGATCGGTGTTATGACTCTGCTATGGTACAGCGCTCTCACATTCTTTGGTCCCCAGATTTAGAGCAGAACCATTTCACTGTTATTTGTTTTTTTTATTTTTACCTTCATGCCCTTCCCGACACCTTCTGCTGGTGGGAACTCAAGACCTTCTTTGCAGGTATACAGACAATCTATCACCTTCTTGCTCTCCAACTTGCCAGATCTGATCATTAATCCGGCGAGATTTCCATGGAAAAACTGCGCCATGTGCTGTTCGCCACCTAGAGAAAGAGAGAGGAAGAACAAAGTGAGTCTAGAAATATAGGCACAGGCCTCCTTTGTGGGCATGCTCTTCTCCTCCAGGTGAGGTTATAGCTTGACATGCAGGTTAGTAGCACCCAGCCGTTAGGGCAGCCTGGCTTTGTCCAGGGGCCCCGACAGGGGAGGGACATGCAGATGAGCTCTGGATGGGGCAGGTGAAAGTGGTGTAAATTAGGAAAGGCATGGCCTTGGTGAGTGGTGCAAATAAAATCTGATCAGCGTTTGGCATATCAGTTGTATCTACAATAGACTTCTGGAGGGGAGAAGTTCCTATAGCGGCTCCATTTACAAGGAAGAAAATTGTATTCTAGTTTTAGTAAATTTTTACTTTTAAACATGAACACGTGCACCTGGAGGACAAAAGTAAAATGAATTTATATTGTCCAAGGAGGCGTGCTCAAATGCTTTTCCATTGTCCAAGCACCTGACGGTAGCAGTCCATAACACGGGTCTAAGAAAAGCTAGCCTGTGTTCTGTATTGTACAATTAAAGCAAGCCATAGATTAATGTATTTTCTTTCCTTCCACCATGACTTGGGTACAATCAGCCTGTCCATACATAGATCAGAATCTGTCTGATCCCAGTTGAACAGGCTGAATTTCAGATCTATGTATGGCCGGCTTTAGAAGTAATATACATTGTTGCTCCTACTAGCTGGACAGTGCTCAGCAGCCCACAGCACTAAAATAATTTCTATAGCCTGACTCTTTCCTAGTACCAGCAATGGCTGGCAGATCTATAAAAGAAATGGGTCACATAGAGAGGTAGACATTTTTATTTCTGCAGGATGGAGGGCCCCCTGGAAACCCTCTTCATGTGCTTGCTTGTTCATGTAAAAGGGTTGCTTCCTCCGATAGAACTTCTGGTTTTAGAAATGGGTCATCAGTAATCATCCAGGGAAGATAAACTGGCCGAATGCCTGAGGTCACTAATGCCTCGTTTTTACTGAGCGAATCGGTTCGGGTCAGTTCGGTACGGTAAGCTATTTTGAGTTTTTCCATTATGAAAGTAGCCCGTACAACCGAGCCAAACCGCACCATTCCTGGTCCTCCTCCAGATGTAGGGCCATAGGAAATGGTACGGTACGGTTAGGGCGGAGCTACTGGCGTCACACGATACATTCCCCTGATTGGTGGACAGGAAAACGTCAATGCTCTCTCCAAACGAAAACACAACACAAACACCACGTTTGGTGTGAACCCTGCATGGCCCCCGACGGTCCGACTTGCAGTAGAAACACTCACCTGAATAGGCCGGACCATTCTAACCCTTCCAAACTGTATCGACCTGAACCGTTCCGCTCAGTGGAAACGAGGCATTATTGAGCTCTCACAGGGCAGCAGAAGGATGGGAAAAGTGCCATTTGCTAACCTGCTTTAATATATTATGGAAACTGATGTGTTTAAAGTGTATGTAAACCCCGTTTATGAAATCTGACCTGGGCACATATCTGTAGTGTTTACTTATCTCTCTCCAAAGCCCTAAGTCCTGTGTCTTTCTGCTGGCTGCTCCGTTCCTCTGTTATCAGCATGATAACTTCTGACAAGTTCTCCCACATAGGAGATAAAATCAGTTGGAAATATGTGTTGGGGAGGGAGCATAGAGATAGATTAGCAGAGAGCTTGTCTATTCACAGCATAGCTCTGTGAGTTTCTTTCTTCCTCTGCCTATGTGGAAAGGGGGGGTGCCTTTCCTCCTCCAATCAGCTTGCACACAGTGTATGCCTAGACTCCCCTCCCACTGCTGAATGAGGAAACAAAATTGCCAACACAATGTGCACTTTCTAAACAAGTGTAGAAAGCTGAAGATAGCAGATATACAAATACAACTTATATAGGGAGATTTGTTTCATCTCTGTGTATCATCTGAGGCTGGTTACTTCACTGGGTATATGTGAGGGATCACATCCACTTTAATGAACAAGGGCACATTCCCAAAGGAGCACTAAACAAACAGAATAATTTGTGGTCTAAATGTAAAAAGTTTTGATAACATTTAGGGCAGAACAGGTAACAGTTTTTGTAGAGTTTAAAAAGTGTTCGTTACCCCCAGAATTTCAAATTCCTGATATGTGCCTGCTGTACCATGTATCTGTATGAAAAATTATCCTGTTTTAATTTTTTCTTAGTTTGTGGGAAATCTCTAATGTTCCTGCAAGTCCCTATGCTTTCCACTTAAAAACTGTTCACACCAGGCAAGAGAGCACAGCATGGTCAGCTTTAGTTTGCTTTAGTTATGCTGGGAACTCATCCTGCTCTCCTCTAATGATCTGACTTGTCCTGACACTCAGCTGAAAACATAGCCGCATTAAAAGAGTTGCGAGGATTTCTACCTAGAGGAGTGAAGACCTGACAAGGACAGAAGCATCCAAATTACACCAAAATTAAAAAAAAAAAAAAAAAAGGAGGTCTCAAAGTTTAAGACTCAGCTATCTCCGTTTTGCTCGGGGATCCATCTGCTGATCCCCGCTGAGCAGGCAGATGACAGTTCCGTCTCCACTAAGTTTGCAGAGACGGAGCTGTCAGATTCCCTGCTGTTCTCTATGTTAGATCTGATGAAAATGGACCGCCTGTCTATTTTCATTCGATCCTCCAGATGGATGGAAAATAGGGTTTCCATCCGTCCGGATTTCACAGACAGGATTGGATAGCAGCGGGTGTCAGCGGCAAGGTCTCCGCTGACATCCACTGCTCCATAGGGCTGCATAGAGCATCCGATTAGGTCAGTGGGCCGGTTTGGAAAGCCCGTGTAAAAGGGGCCTTGCAAAAAAATTTTTTTAAATTTTCTATCATTGAAGATACATACCTGCCAATGTATTATATGTACGTGTTTAGAGATGCTGCAAGATAGATGATCGCTATGTTAGTGTGCGTTTAGGTCACCTCTGAGTATTATGAGATGGAGATAAAAAGAGAAACAATGTAAACCTTCAATATGCTGACTGAAAACAGAAGAGGGACAGGAGCAGAGCCCCGAATACAAGCTAAATAAAAATAGAGGAAGTGAGTGTGAAGTTCATGCGAGGAGCGGATGGCATGGGATGTGTGTGTGATATAGAAGGTATGCAGGATGGGGGGGAAGGGGGACTGCAGACACCTGCATCACTCTCAGTCATTGGCTCAGTGACATTTCCACTTCCTGAATACTCTGCAGAAAAGTAAGAGAGGGACAAACAAGGAAAGTAACCACAAGGTTAGGGACATTGGTAACAATGACAAAACAAGTTATGACAACAAGCACACAGCTATGCGAGGGAGCGAAGGTCGGCCTAAGGGCAGCTCCGCGCTACACCAAGACGAGCACACTCAAGGTACAGTGTACACTTTGGGCCAGGATGGTGACTGCCGTACACACCGCACAGCCACACAGTACCCAAGGCACAGGGGTATGAGGAAGACTCGTGTACACTGTACATTATTATAAATGGTCGGACTCAAAGAAACCACTGGCCTCAGCCTTGAGGAACTGGCTGCATAGATCAGCTTCTCTTCATTCTACAGCCTGTGCAGACTGCAAGAATCCTATTCCAGGAAGACATATTTCCAAGGTGTTGGGATGCTTATTCAAACCATTAAGAGTCCATTCAGACTAGCGCGACTTGTCAGGTGACTTGGTCGCCTGACAAGTCGCGGTCGGTCGCTCGCCATTGAGTAGTACAGGACTCGTTCTTATAGGAGCGACACAAGTCGCTCCAACTTATAAAAAAGGGTCCTGTACTACTTTGGGGCGACCTGCATTGACTTAAATTATATGAAGTCTGTGCAAGTCGCGCCGAAGTCGCCCCACATAGTCGTGTTGCGCCAGTCTGAATGGGCTGTAAATGCAGTAAGTTTTCAAATGAGCTCACTAACTTGGTGAGGCAGCTCCCGAAACAAACAGAGCTTCTCGAGAGGTACCAAAAATTGACACCAAATGTAAATATACACAAATGGGCGCCAAACCAAAAGGTGAGAGTAAAAGAAGGTTTAATAATTCAACCATAAATAATATCTGATGCGTTTTGGGGGCAATAAAACTCCCTTTCATTAGAGCACAAAAACATTAAAACTATTTTTGACAGGGATGACTTCACTCTTATTTAACCTCTTCATGCCGAGCCTCCCGGGTCTGTAAAAGGTTTAAGATCCCGGGTGATGGGGCGTGGTTTAAGATCATGTGACTGCCGTGATCCAAAAGCTCCCGATTGCATGCAGCGATTGGGAGCTTTCAGTTAGACGCCAGTCACTATGCCAGGAGCATGCAGGGTGTTCGCTCTCGGCACAGCGAGATCGCAACTCACACATATAAGTGGGCTCTTGGCGCTACGGCCCAGGCACCGAGAGGGCGCATATTTGCGTGCGGCCAGCTCCAAGGGGGTAAATATTTTTCACAAATGTAAATCTGTGTATTATGTGTAGAAATCTTGGAACCTTGTTGGCGCTGAATTTGAGAAAGCCTATTTGCAAGGCCATGATATAAATAGCTAACAGTATAAAATGGGAGTCACAGCCGACCATCCTTCTCCCTGGGATGATCACAGAGCTCATGTGATCCTGCTATATAGGATCGCATGTCTCTATGGTCATCTCAGAAGCTACGCAACCCCACAGTTAGAATCACTCCCCTAGGCTCACATTTAACCCCTCGATCACCCACAGGGTTAACCTATTCCCTGCCAATGGCATTATTACAGTAACAGTGCATATTTATAGCACTGATTACTGTAGTAATGTCACTGGTACCTCCAAAAGTGTCAAAAATGTCAGTTAGGGGTCCGATCTGTCCGCCGCAATGTCACAGTCGCAGATCGCCACCATTACTAGTGTAAAAAAAAAAAAAAATTCTAAAAATGACAAATCTTTCCCGTAGTGGCCTAAAATGTTAACATTTTGATTTTTACATTTTTTTTTTTTTTTTTTGGGAATGTCGTATAGCAGAATGTGCAAAATATTGTTTTGTTTTTTATTTCAAAATTATCACTATTTTTTTTGTTTATAGCGCAAAAAATAAAAAAATCGCACAGATGATCAAATACCACCAAAAGAAAGCTCTATTTGTGGGGGGGGGGGAAAAAGGACGTAACGCAATTGTCCGTTAAAGTAACGCAGTGCCGAATCGCAAAATGGGTTCTGGTCAAATCTTCCGGGGCTGAAGTGGTTAATAGTCTTATCCTCCAGAATCTGCTCACCTCTGGCTATAAGCTGATTGGGTGTTTACCAATTTGTCTCTTATGGAACAAAAAGTCTCCCTACAGACTGAAGATTTAGCCCCCGTTCACACTGGGGCGACGCTACTTCCCAGGGCGACCTGTGAACATAACATTGAAGTCAATGCAGGTCGCTCCGGGTCGCCCCAAAGAAGCTCTGGACCCTTTTTCTAAGTCGGAGCGAAATGTCTCGCTCCTATTAGAACGGGTCCACAGCTTCTCTGTGGAAGGCGACCTGTCAGGCGACCAGGTCGCCTGACAGGTCGCCCCAGTGTGAACGGGCACTTAGATGGTTTGGTTAATGCTACAAAGTTGTTTGAGATAAACTAATATTCTCGAGAATCCAGCCTAGCAGTCCATGCAGGATCCATGACATTAACAGATAACTGCCATTTATAAAAATTAATTAAAGGTCAGTTCATCCGGCAGGGCACTGGTGGCCTGTAACCCCTGCTGGTGTCTTGTATCTCTCGATGATTCAGATTTTGAGATCTCCAAGCAGCAATTTATAGCAACACCATCTTCCACATCTGAACAAGTCTGTCTTACTCACAGCTGGATGCCAATTATGTGTTCACTCTACAATATTATATACATTTCCTTCGAGGGAAAAAGCTGCAGAGAATATGGATCTCTGGGCACTGAAAAATCTAAAAATGGCCGTGCCCGGGAGGAAAATTGTAATCCACTGCTGCATTACCTTAGACCTTGACATAAACACATTACTTTATCTTTATCTATATGCAACTGCTCTCTGCATTCTAGCATTCTGCATTTAATACAGGTCGGCGTATTACTGAACACTTACCTTGCCAGCAGGCACCGACCACAAGCTGAGTCTCCAGATTGGTAGAATGCAGGGGGTAGTCCTCAGTCATTGTGGTGGGGTCATAGGAAACCCCGTCCACATACAGCGTGACTGCAGGGAAGTCCACGGTCAATACATAATGATGCCACTCTTTGTCACACGCCTGGAGGAACAAAACAGGACATAAGACATAACTAAAACAGTTCTAGATTGTCCACAAATAAAGAATGATCATAAAAGAAATCCTAAAATAATACTATATATCTCTTAAAAAGCATGCACATCCAGATTTCACTGTATTTCTTACATTGAAAAAGCAGCACAAACTATATTTAGGATGGGGAACCGCGGTCAAGGATTTATGATTGTTTTCTATAAACGGGATTCCCTCCTTTCTTGTCCCAGAGACCACAGAACAAGTGAAAGGAATCTCCTTAAAGGCACAATGCTATAAATCCTTATTTTCCTGCTTCTTCTGAAAACATTCTAGGGACCATACAAAACAAAAAAAAAAAAGGAAATCTCGCAAGTGGGGTCAAACACAGCAATAAAACCAGCAGAGGTTTTGATCCTTCCCCACTCTAAGAGCCGGTTCACACTGCCGCGACCTCTAAGTCGCCTCATAAGGGGCGACTTGTTAGCGTGACTTCAAGCGCAACTTCAGCGCGACTTGTATGATAGACGACTTTATACGACTTTGTATTTGGCCAATCAGAATATGATGGTTCTGGGTCATGCTCAAACACAAAAAAAAAGTTCTTAAAAATTGTCATTTTTGATAGAGAGCCAATTATTGAAAAAAAAAAAAAAAAAAAAGATTTCTTTGGATTTAGTGTCTGGGGGGTCTAAAAAGTGTACCTGTGAAGTTTCAGCTCTGTAGCATGTCCAGAACCATAAAAAAAAGATAATTTTTCTTATAATTATTAATAGAGCAGGGTAGTGGCTTCTCTCCACCTGGGCGTTTTTTTTTTTGCAGGCATTTATCGGGCATTTTTTGGGCGTCTTTGGAGGCAGGCATGACTTTTTTGGATTTGGTGTCTGGGGGGTCTAAAAAGTGTACCTGTGAAGTTTCAGCTCTGAAGCATGTCCAGAACCAGAGAAAAAAAGATAATTTTTCTTATAATTATTAATAGAGCAGGGTAGTGGCTTCTCTGCACCTGGGCGTTTTTTTTTGCAGGCATTTATCGGGCATTTTTTGGGCGTCTTTGGAGGCAGGCGTGACTTTTTTGGATTTGGTGTCTGGGGGGTCTAAAAAGTGTACCTGTGAAGTTTCAGCTCTGTAGCATGTCCAGAACCAGAGAAAAAAAGATAATTTTTCTTATAATTATTATTAGAGCAGGGTAGTGGCTTCTCTCCACCTGGGCGTTTTTTTTGCAGGCATTTATCTGGCATTTTTTGGGCGTCTTTGGAGGCAGGCATGAAAAATGCCAAGAAAAATGATAGAATGTCAAGAAAAATTAATCCCTTTAAATTGTGTCTTCTTTCTGCGTTTTTCAGCGGCCAGAAGGATTTAAATAAAACAAATCTTGATGCATCTATGCAAATATGATGCATCTATGATTTTTTTAACTAGTTGACGTAGAAGGAAAGTATACACTTTTAAACGTAGAATGGTACTTTTTTGATAAATAATGTGTTATATTTGACTTTTTAATTTAATGAATGTAAATGAATATGAATTTATACCATTTACCATTGGTCATATAAAATCTAAAATGGCAAATACATTGGAAATGGATCTAAATAAAAACAAATCAGCATCTGATGAATCTTTGAATTTTTAACTACAGTAGTTGACGTGGAAGGAAAGTATACACTTTCAAAACACAGAATTTATTTTTATTTTTTTTGATAATTTGTGTTATATTTGACTTTTTATTTTCATGAATGAAAATGAATATGAATTTATTTTTGGCCGATAGGCTGCTTTTGCACTGAGCAGTTTCTGAAACACTTTTGCATTAAAAAAAAGCGCATAAAAAGCTCAAGAAAAATGAATCCCTTTAAATTCTGTGTCTTCTTTCTGCATTTTTCAGCGGCCAGAAATGGATTTAAATAAAACAAATCCGCATATGATGCATCTATGAATTTTTAATTAGTTGACGTAGAAGGAAAGTTTACACTTTTAGGCTGCATTCACACTTGAGCGTAGCGTTTTCGCGCGTTTTTTACCGCTATTTTAACGCGATTTTCAGGTTTTTTTGGAGGCAGGCATTGACATCTATCAAAAACGCTGGTAATCAGCCCAAAAAGAAGCTCATGTACTTTTTTCAGCTACAGGCGTTTTGCAAAACGCTCAGATTTGAACAGGGGCCATTTAAATGAATGGGGTTTTACTTGTTGGGCGTTTTGGAACGTTTTTTTTTAGCGTTTTTGGAGCTGAAAAACGCTCAAAAACGCCCAGGTGTGAATGGAGCCTTAAACGTAGAATGGTACTTTTTTTTTTTATAAATAATGTGTTATATTTGACTTTTTAATTTAATGAATGTAAATGAATATGAATTTATACCATTTACCATAGGTCATATAAAATCTAAAATGGCAAATACATTGGAAATGGATCTAAATAAAAACAAATCAGCATCTGATGAATCTTTGAATCTTTAACTACAGTAGTTGACGTGGAAGGAAAGTATACACTTTCAAACATAGAATTTTATTCTTTTTGATAATTTGTGTTATTATTTGACTTATTTTCATGAATGTGAATGAATATGAATTTGTTTTTGGCAGATAGGCTGCTTTCACAATGTACAGTTTTTGATGCACTTTTGCATTAAAAAAAAAGTGCATGAAAAGCTCAAGAAAAATGAATCCCTTTAAATTCTGTAATAAAGAAAAAATTCCGCGCAAATGGATCTCCTTATATGATTGGCTGCAGCCTACCCCAAAAATATAGTAAAACTATATCAGGGTATGGAAAATATAATAGGGTAATTGGCGCTGCCAAATAATGAAAAATGTACACCTTTGTACATTTTTCATTATTTGGCAGCGCCAATTACCCTATTATATTTTCCTTTAAATTCTGTGTCTTCCTCCCGCGTTTCTTTAGCGGTCAGAAAAGGATCTAAATAAAACAAAATCAGCATCTGATGCATCTATGAATTTTTAACTACAGTAGTTGACGTGGAAGGAGAGTATACACTTTTAAACACAGAATGGTATTTATTCCTACACTGGGAAGTAACAGTAAGGAGAAGAGCCTGGTAAAATGTGCAAACACCCAGCCTGCAACAGTGCGAGTCAATCCGAGTCTCCAATCATCTCCTCTGGAAGGCAAGGTCACCTTGGCTTCAGCTCTGCGCCTCCCGAGGGGCCAGAGGATGACTTTCAGCATCCATAAAAGCTGCAATAGCAATACTAGAAGCGGCTTGTCAGGACTATCTTGGCTCTGCCTAATTTGATTCATTAGGAAGGAACTGGTGGCTGCAAGGCCTTCATCAACCTTATTAACACAAGTGCTGAATTGTGTCACATTCCCAGTATTAAAGTGACAGGACAAACACAGAGAAAAAAGCCCCAAAGCTCTGTTTAGAATTTTCTAGGAGAATTGCTATTTTTTTTTTACTGTACATTTTAAACGATGGAAAATGCACTGCAATGCAAGAAAGGTCATTCACCATTATGGGAGATCTAAGCTTTGCCTCTTCACAATATACATTCACTGGCCACTTTATTAGGTACACCTGTTCAGTTGCTTGGTAACCCAAATTACTAATCAGCCAATCACATGGAAGCAACTCAATGCATTGTGGCATCTAGATGTGGTGAAGACGACTTGCTGAAGTTCAAACAGAGCATCAGAATGTGGAAAGAAAGGAGATTTAACCTTCCTAGCGGTATTCCCGAGCGTGACTCGGGGTTAGATTTTAGAGCCAAAAGCGGTAACCCCGAGCGCTAGGAAGATCGCTGGATCCTGGTAGAGGTTTTACTTACCTTTTCTCCGGGATCCAGCGAAGTATGCGGGCGGTATGTATGTATATATATATATATATATATATATATATATATATATATATATATATATATATATATATATATATATATACACATACATATACACACACACACACACTATATATATATTACACATACACAGTGGGTACGGAAAGTATTCAGACCCCCTTAAATTTTTCACTCTTTGTTATATTGCAGCCATTTGCTAAAATCATTTAGGTTCATTCTTCTTCCTCATGAATGTACACATAGCACCCCATACTGACAGAAAAACACAGAATTGTTGACATTGTTGCAGATTTATTAAAAAAGAAAAACTGAAATATCACATGGTCCTAAGTATTCAGACCCTTGGCTCAGTATTTAGTAGAAGCCCCCTTTTGATCTAATACAGCCAGGAGTCTTTTTGGGAAGGATGCAACAAGTCTTTCACACCTGGATTTGGGGATCCTCTGCCATTCCTCCTTGCAGATCCTCTCCAGTTCTGTCAGGTTGGATGGTAAACGTTGGTGGACAGCCATTTTTAGGTCTCTCCAGAGATGCTCAATTGGGTTTAAAAAACAAAAAAAAAACAAAAAGGAGAAGCGCTCTAAGTGTAGACAGTTTAATAATACATAAGAAGCAATGTGTGTAGTAACTCACAAGACATAAGTGAAAGTCAGGCTGTGTAACATCATCAGATCTTTAAAGCATCCTCTGGGGGGAGGGAGGTGGTGATGTCCAATCCAAAGCGCCGTCCGTGGCTGAGTAGATGTTTAATGGGAGGAAATAAAGCCGGCAGCCTCCCGCCTCAGTGTACGATGAGCGGTCAGATGGAAGTGACCGACGGCTGCAAGGTTCCGTGGATGGATGGACGCTCTCCCGTCACCAGGGGTGATGAGTTCAAACAGCAAAGGAACGGCAGGCACGACGCGTTTCTGAGCATGCGCGGGGTCGATGTACCCGGCGCGCTCTTTCCTCAGGTGCTGGAGAGCCGTGGACTCTACAAGGTTTATATCTAGCTCAGTTAATTAGTGATTCACCGCAGCTGGAACAAAAGGGGAATGCCTCGGGATAAAAAGGATTTGGAACCAGAGCTGAAAGCAACCAGTTCATGGAAGGACAACAACTTTAAAATCAATTATACTTGAATGTACAGCATTAAAAACATAAACAATTAAAAGCATATGTTAAAGGTGGATTGTACTCGATTGGCTGGCCACAAATTCACATGTATGGGGCTGAAACAATAATTTCTCATAAGAATCAGATATATATCAAAAATGGATGATAGGAGATAATCAGTGATAATATTCAAAGTTAGACAAATGAGCATGAACTGATCATGACTCCTAAACATGATAATAAAGATAAAATTACAAATATATATGTACATGAAAAATCATGACTTTAATGAAATTATGAATGTTTTAGAGGTGAAATACACTCTAAACCTATGGACACTAGGTATGTGGAAGGGGAAAAGGGGGACAAAAAAATTGTGATATTAATGTATTTATGACTAATAGTCCAAGGAGACATCATGTAACATAATAAATTGTTATGACATGATGGAACATGCATCAAGCAGCACAATACACAAAAAGTATCGTAAAGGATCTATATAAATCTATAACAACCTATAAATGTAAGGTATGTAAAAAAAAAAAAAAAAAAATATAAAAAAAATATATAAATATATAAAAATATATAAAAATATATATATATATATATATATATATATATATATAAAATGTGAATACATACATCTATGAGAAAACTATCTGGTTGAAAGGGTATAAACGGCTCAAATTAAAAGATCCATGTGTGTAGATGGATAAAGGGAAAAAGAAAACTAATAAAGGCGACATATCATACAAGGGACCCAAGTCTGTATGTGATTGTTGACAAATAGATATGTCAAAATGGAAGATGTGTATATATATATATAAGGTTATCAAAAAAAGGGGGGGGGGGGAAAGAGAATAACCTATTGTGCTATTTGGGACAAAAGAGGAAGAGGAGGAAGAAAGGAACCTCAATTATAGAATAGTGTGTACATCTAGTTCCTCGTTCAATCCTCGAGGGGCGAGAACGTCTAGCGTGTATATCCAAAAGGTTTCACGCATACATAATTTGGAAAAACGTTCTCCTTCTGGCAAATCTTTCGAAATGGATTCAATGACCCAAATTTCAAGTCCCTCAGTCGATTTTCCATGGACTTCTGAGAAGTGTCGCGGGACACTATGAAGGTCACTCCCACCTTCAATGAGACGGCGGTGTTTTCCAAACCGCTGTCTTACCGGTCTGATGGTGCGACCCACATAAAGAAACTGACACGGGCATATTAAACAATAGACAACATACTCAGTAGAGCAGTTGTAGAAGTTATCCAAGACATAGGTTTTTCCATTATGTGTGAAGTCTTTTTGGCCATGTCTCACAAAGGTGCACATTTTGCATAGTTTTTTCTTGCATGCGTACATGCCTTTCAGAGGGATCATCCAGGGCAGGTGATTGGTAGCCTTGATGTTTTTCAATTTGCTTGGCGCAATCTTGTTTTTTAGAGTAGTGGCCCTCCTGTATGTCACTTTTGGTTTCTCTAAGATGACAGAATTGAGATGAGGGTCCTGTTTTAAAATGCCCCAATGTTTGGATAGAATTTTTTCCATTTTTTTGTAATGGCAATGGAACCTAGTGATAAAACGAACCGGATGTTGCTCATCTCTGGCTTTGAAGCTGGGGGGTTTCCCTGGAAGATAAGCTTCATAAGCTGAATTAACCAAGTCGTCGGGGTAGCCTTTTTCAGAAAATTTTTTCTTTAGATGTTCGCTTTGGGCTACATAATCCAAGTCCCTAGTGCAGTTCTGTCTCAATCGACAGAACTGACCTTTGGGTATATTATTTGTCCATTGAGGGTGATGGCAACTATTGTAATGAAGATAGGAGTTTCCGCTGGTGGGTTTATTGTAGTTTTTGGCATATATATGATGTGACTCATGTCCAAGTTCCAAATCTAGAAACGGCATGGAGTCTGGATGTGAAACGGAGGTGAAGGAAAGGCCTAGGGTGTTATTGTTGCAGTGGGAGACAAAATCGTCAATTTGGGAGGCGGAGCCATCCCAAATGACGATAATATCGTCTATGTACCGCCCAAAGAAAACAATGTGCTGGGCAAAAGGGTTATTCCGCCAGATGTATCTTAACTCCCAGAGACCCATGGTCAGATTTGCATAAGACGGAGCAAAATTAGCTCCCATAGCTGTCCCGTTTATCTGTAAATAAAAAGTGTCCTCAAACTGAAAATAATTATGTGTTAAACAAAATTGTGTTGCTTCCAAAATAAAAGACACTTGATCATGGTGTAAGGAGGAGTCTTGGAGAAGAAAATGTTGTATGGCTTGTAAGCCTATATTGTGGGGAATGGAGGTATATAACGAACTAACGTCCAATGATAGCCAGGTATAACTATTTTCCCATCTATACGGAATGATTTGTTCTAATAAGTGACCTGAATCACGTATATAAGATTGTAAATTTTGGGCCAAGGGTTGCAGGAAGACGTCAATGAACTGTGAGAGGCCGCTGGTCACACTGTCCATTGCTGCTACAATGGGTCTACCTGGGGGATGTAGAGGGTCTTTGTGGACCTTTGGTAAGTGATAAAAGTAAGGGGTGTTGTAATGGTCCTTTTTTAAGAAAGCTGCCTCATTTTTATTTATCACTTTATTCAGTAGCGCCGATTGTACCAATTGTTCAACCTCAATTTTGAACGCTGGTAATGGATCTTTATGGAGTCTCATGTATGTTTTGTTGTCATTTAGTAGTCGACAGGCTTCGTTGATGTAATCGGTCTTGTTTAATAAAACAATACCACCTCCTTTGTCCGCGGATCTTATAATAAGATTGGGGTTGTCAGATAAACGCTTAAGGGCCTGAGATTCACCATGATTCAGATTAGAATGGGAGTATTTGATATGTTTGGACGTGTCTGCACACATGGTTTGAAGATCAGCAAAAACCGTCCTGTAAAAAGACTCTAGATATGGGCCTTTTGAGCGAGTAGGGTAAAAAACAGATTTAGGACGTAGGTCAGTATGAACAAAGCGTGGCGACTCTGGGAGATGCTGTGTGAATAGCAACATATCCAAATCAGAATCTTCACTCTCACCGGGGTCATAAGTGCTAAAGGGACTTCCAGGGATGGCTTCCTCTATGAAAGTGGATACATTATTTTCCACATTATCCATGAGGGGGTTATTGTCCACTTGTTTGGATTTGATATTAAAGTAGCGTTTTAATGTGAGGTTCCTTATGAATTTGTTCAGGTCTCTAAATAATTGAAAAGAATTGGGAAAGGAGGTAGGAGCAAAACTTAAGCCTTTACGTAGGAGAGATAGGTCATCTGGATTTAATGGGACAGAAGACAAATTAAAAATCTTTATAGTCTCCGCTGTTTGGTGTTTATGTTTGGTAATTCGCTTACCTCCTCTACATCCTCGTCTAATAGTTTTCTTTTTTTCTTTCTGATTTTGGTCAGTAGACTCCCCTCTAAAAAAGACACAGGAGGGAGGGCTGATGCAAGGGAAACCGTCTCGAGTTCATTAACCATAACAGGGAAGGATATTTCCTTGCTACCTTCAAGTGATGTAGGGGTGGCTTTTACCTGACTGGCCATAAAAGGACTTATACCCTCTGGCTGATAGGCACCAGAAGGGATCTGGGCTGGAGAAAGGCTCATAACCTCCCCAGTGGTGACTGGGAGGTTAGAGCTGCTAGGGGGTCTGTCGTTTGTAATGTTATTGCAAATGGCGGAAGCATTCTCGGTTTTATTGATGTTTTTCTTATTGGTCTTAGTAGACCTCTGTAATTTGTTGGGTGATTTGTTGGTTGGACGACTGAAAGGGGGATTTCTCATATTCTGTGAGCCACCAGCTCTATCTCCCTTAAAAGTCTGGTTTCTAACTGTAGGTTTTGGTCCATGTCTGGAGATAGGTGGTGGGTGGCCTGCCCTACGAGGGGGGAGAGCTCTGATGGGTGGGACTGGATGAACCTCTAGAGACATCAGTGGAGGTATGTGATGGTTCTGTTTCCATAGAAAAACTTTATCATTACTATAGTCGTCTAAGTCTCTCCTGAATTTGTCTAATTTCGTGTGTATGAGTTGGTCCTCTTTTCTTTTTGTATTCCTTTTGAGGGTGTCTAACCACCCAAGGGGGATATGGATATGAAAATCCTCAATGTCCTGTATCAGGATTTGTATGTTATGTACAAGTGTGTCATATTTGATATGTCGCTGAGAGGCAAGGAGCCCTAACCACTTGGTTGTGCAGAACTCTGCAATGCCCCGCCACTCTTTTAGGTGGACAGGGTCCAAAAACGAACAGGTTTGTGTGATCCTAAGTCCCCTAGGGGAGATTTTGGCTGATAGATATTTGTTCAGAAAAAATTCATCCCACCACTGGGTGTTGGCTGAATGCATGAGTCTCTCTAATTTCTTAAACATACCACATAAAACATAACGATCAGCTCGTTTTCTGATGGGTTCCTCAGAAAACAGATCTGTGGAAAAAATGGAATATAATGTATCTAGAATATCATATTTGTGCGACTCAACATCACTGATAAGATCCATAATAGCACAACTCTGATCAAATGAGAAATGAATCAACCAAGATACTGCTGAAAAATAAATGAAACTAAAATAAAGAATAAAAAGGGTATATATGGATGCACAGCTGTTAAAAATAAAAATGAACATAAATATGAAAAAATAGATTAAATTAAATGTAAAAAACCAAAGGGTGAACAGGTGCTGCTGACATATGAATGAATGGTGACAGACCAACAGAGACAGTATCCACCTCTAAAAATATGTAAGCATACAATGATAAATGCAAAAGATGGTAAATGTATAATATGACAATACTACACTAATTGTGCAGTGTAAGATGCCATATATGCATTGTAGGTGATATCCTAAAAATAATAATAGTTTAATATATCCATCAACACATCTATATCAAGTGTTAGATACGTTAAGCAGCTCTAAGAAGACCTCTCAAGAAACAAGTAACATATGTGAAACCAGAGCGCTAAAAACCTCCAACACAGGGGATGGGTATGATGAGTCAATTAAAAAAGCAAGGAGAAGGGGGAGGGGGGGGGAGGGGGAGGGAAAAGGACAAAAGCAAAACACTAAATAAAGCTGATGGAATAAATTTACTGTATTGTATGGGATCGACGTGTAGTCAGAAAGGAGTAGTCCATAAACACTGAGCCGCTCTTCCACAGACCAAGAGGAGATTCTGTTAGAGCAAAAAAACAAAAAGGAGAAGCGCTCTAAGTGTAGACAGTTTAATAATACATAAGAAGCAATGTGTGTAGTAACTCACAAGACATAAGTGAAAGTCAGGCTGTGTAACATCATCAGATCTTTAAAGCATCCTCTGGGGGGAGGGAGGTGGTGATGTCCAATCCAAAGCGCCGTCCGTGGCTGAGTAGATGTTTAATGGGAGGAAATAAAGCCGGCAGCCTCCCGCCTCAGTGTACGATGAGCGGTCAGATGGAAGTGACCGACGGCTGCAAGGTTCCGTGGATGGATGGACGCTCTCCCGTCACCAGGGGTGATGAGTTCAAACAGCAAAGGAACGGCAGGCACGACGCGTTTCTGAGCATGCGCGGGGTCGATGTACCCGGCGCGCTCTTTCCTCAGGTGCTGGAGAGCCGTGGACTCTACAAGGTTTATATCTAGCTCAGTTAATTAGTGATTCACCGCAGCTGGAACAAAAGGGGAATGCCTCGGGATAAAAAGGATTTGGAACCAGAGCTGAAAGCAACCAGTTCATGGAAGGACAACAACTTTAAAATCAATTATACTTGAATGTACAGCATTAAAAACATAAACAATTAAAAGCATATGTTAAAGGTGGATTGTACTCGATTGGCTGGCCACAAATTCACATGTATGGGGCTGAAACAATAATTTCTCATAAGAATCAGATATATATCAAAAATGGATGATAGGAGATAATCAGTGATAATATTCAAAGTTAGACAAATGAGCATGAACTGATCATGACTCCTAAACATGATAATAAAGATAAAATTACAAATATATATGTACATGAAAAATCATGACTTTAATGAAATTATGAATGTTTTAGAGGTGAAATACACTCTAAACCTATGGACACTAGGTATGTGGAAGGGGAAAAGGGGGACAAAAAAATTGTGATATTAATGTATTTATGACTAATAGTCCAAGGAGACATCATGTAACATAATAAATTGTTATGACATGATGGAACATGCATCAAGCAGCACAATACACAAAAAGTATCGTAAAGGATCTATATAAATCTATAACAACCTATAAATGTAAGGTATGTAAAAAAAAAAAAAAAAATATAAAAAAAATATATAAATATATAAAAATATAAAAATATATAAAAATATATATATATATATATATATATATATATATATATAAAATGTGAATACATACATCTATGAGAAAACTATCTGGTTGAAAGGGTATAAACGGCTCAAATTAAAAGATCCATGTGTGTAGATGGATAAAGGGAAAAAGAAAACTAATAAAGGCGACATATCATACAAGGGACCCAAGTCTGTATGTGATTGTTGACAAATAGATATGTCAAAATGGAAGATGTGTATATATATATATAAGGTTATCAAAAAAAGGGGGGGGGGGAAAGAGAATAACCTATTGTGCTATTTGGGACAAAAGAGGAAGAGGAGGAAGAAAGGAACCTCAATTATAGAATAGTGTGTACATCTAGTTCCTCGTTCAATCCTCGAGGGGCGAGAACGTCTAGCGTGTATATCCAAAAGGTTTCACGCATACATAATTTGGAAAAACGTTCTCCTTCTGGCAAATCTTTCGAAATGGATTCAATGACCCAAATTTCAAGTCCCTCAGTCGATTTTCCATGGACTTCTGAGAAGTGTCGCGGGACACTATGAAGGTCACTCCCACCTTCAATGAGACGGCGGTGTTTTCCAAAAGGTCAGTTCTGTCGATTGAGACAGAACTGCACTAGGGACTTGGATTATGTAGCCCAAAGCGAACATCTAAAGAAAAAATTTTCTGAAAAAGGCTACCCCGACGACTTGGTTAATTCAGCTTATGAAGCTTATCTTCCAGGGAAACCCCCCAGCTTCAAAGCCAGAGATGAGCAACATCCGGTTCGTTTTATCACTAGGTTCCATTGCCATTACAAAAAAATGGAAAAAATTCTATCCAAACATTGGGGCATTTTAAAACAGGACCCTCATCTCAATTCTGTCATCTTAGAGAAACCAAAAGTGACATACAGGAGGGCCACTACTCTAAAAAACAAGATTGCGCCAAGCAAATTGAAAAACATCAAGGCTACCAATCACCTGCCCTGGATGATCCCTCTGAAAGGCATGTACGCATGCAAGAAAAAACTATGCAAAATGTGCACCTTTGTGAGACATGGCCAAAAAGACTTCACACATAATGGAAAAACCTATGTCTTGGATAACTTCTACAACTGCTCTACTGAGTATGTTGTCTATTGTTTAATATGCCCGTGTCAGTTTCTTTATGTGGGTCGCACCATCAGACCGGTAAGACAGCGGTTTGGAAAACACCGCCGTCTCATTGAAGGTGGGAGTGACCTTCATAGTGTCCCGCGACACTTCTCAGAAGTCCATGGAAAATCGACTGAGGGACTTGAAATTTGGGTCATTGAATCCATTTCGAAAGATTTGCCAGAAGGAGAACGTTTTTCCAAATTATGTATGCGTGAAACCTTTTGGATATACACGCTAGACGTTCTCGCCCCTCGAGGATTGAACGAGGAACTAGATGTACACACTATTCTATAATTGAGGTTCCTTTCTTCCTCCTCTTCCTCTTTTGTCCCAAATAGCACAATAGGTTATTCTCTTTCCCCCCCCCCCCCTTTTTTTGATAACCTTATATATATATATATACACATCTTCCATTTTGACATATCTATTTGTCAACAATCACATACAGACTTGGGTCCCTTGTATGATATGTCGCCTTTATTAGTTTTCTTTTTCCCTTTATCCATCTACACACATGGATCTTTTAATTTGAGCCGTTTATACCCTTTCAACCAGATAGTTTTCTCATAGATGTATGTATTCACATTTTATATATATATATATATATATATATATATATTTTTATATATTTTTATATTTTTATATATTTATATATTTTTTTTATATTTTTTTTTTTTTTTTACATACCTTACATTTATAGGTTGTTATAGATTTATATAGATCCTTTACGATACTTTTTGTGTATTGTGCTGCTTGATGCATGTTCCATCATGTCATAACAATTTATTATGTTACATGATGTCTCCTTGGACTATTAGTCATAAATACATTAATATCACAATTTTTTTGTCCCCCTTTTCCCCTTCCACATACCTAGTGTCCATAGGTTTAGAGTGTATTTCACCTCTAAAACATTCATAATTTCATTAAAGTCATGATTTTTC
Organism: Pelophylax lessonae; assembly: GCF_965119305.1. Taxonomy (NCBI): domain Eukaryota; kingdom Metazoa; phylum Chordata; class Amphibia; order Anura; family Ranidae; genus Pelophylax; species Pelophylax lessonae. The sequence continues at coordinate 25,610,582 of NC_138779.1, read as the reverse complement.
ATGTACATATATATTTGTAATTTTATCTTTATTATCATGTTTAGGAGTCATGATCAGTTCATGCTCATTTGTCTAACTTTGAATATTATCACTGATTATCTCCTATCATCCATTTTTGATATATATCTGATTCTTATGAGAAATTATTGTTTCAGCCCCATACATGTGAATTTGTGGCCAGCCAATCGAGTACAATCCACCTTTAACATATGCTTTTAATTGTTTATGTTTTTAATGCTGTACATTCAAGTATAATTGATTTTAAAGTTGTTGTCCTTCCATGAACTGGTTGCTTTCAGCTCTGGTTCCAAATCCTTTTTATCCCGAGGCATTCCCCTTTTGTTCCAGCTGCGGTGAATCACTAATTAACTGAGCTAGATATAAACCTTGTAGAGTCCACGGCTCTCCAGCACCTGAGGAAAGAGCGCGCCGGGTACATCGACCCCGCGCATGCTCAGAAACGCGTCGTGCCTGCCGTTCCTTTGCTGTTTGAACTCATCACCCCTGGTGACGGGAGAGCGTCCATCCATCCACGGAACCTTGCAGCCGTCGGTCACTTCCATCTGACCGCTCATCGTACACTGAGGCGGGAGGCTGCCGGCTTTATTTCCTCCCATTAAACATCTACTCAGCCACGGACGGCGCTTTGGATTGGACATCACCACCTCCCTCCCCCCAGAGGATGCTTTAAAGATCTGATGATGTTACACAGCCTGACTTTCACTTATGTCTTGTGAGTTACTACACACATTGCTTCTTATGTATTATTAAACTGTCTACACTTAGAGCGCTTCTCCTTTTTGTTTTTTTGCTCTAACAGAATCTCCTCTTGGTCTGTGGAAGAGCGGCTCAGTGTTTATGGACTACTCCTTTCTGACTACACGTCGATCCCATACAATACAGTAAATTTATTCCATCAGCTTTATTTAGTGTTTTGCTTTTGTCCTTTTCCCTCCCCCTCCCCCCCCCTCCCCCTTCTCCTTGCTTTTTTAATTGACTCATCATACCCATCCCCTGTGTTGGAGGTTTTTAGCGCTCTGGTTTCACATATGTTACTTGTTTCTTGAGAGGTCTTCTTAGAGCTGCTTAACGTATCTAACACTTGATATAGATGTGTTGATGGATATATTAAACTATTATTATTTTTAGGATATCACCTACAATGCATATATGGCATCTTACACTGCACAATTAGTGTAGTATTGTCATATTATACATTTACCATCTTTTGCATTTATCATTGTATGCTTACATATTTTTAGAGGTGGATACTGTCTCTGTTGGTCTGTCACCATTCATTCATATGTCAGCAGCACCTGTTCACCCTTTGGTTTTTTACATTTAATTTAATCTATTTTTTCATATTTATGTTCATTTTTATTTTTAACAGCTGTGCATCCATATATACCCTTTTTATTCTTTATTTTAGTTTCATTTATTTTTCAGCAGTATCTTGGTTGATTCATTTCTCATTTGATCAGAGTTGTGCTATTATGGATCTTATCAGTGATGTTGAGTCGCACAAATATGATATTCTAGATACATTATATTCCATTTTTTCCACAGATCTGTTTTCTGAGGAACCCATCAGAAAACGAGCTGATCGTTATGTTTTATGTGGTATGTTTAAGAAATTAGAGAGACTCATGCATTCAGCCAACACCCAGTGGTGGGATGAATTTTTTCTGAACAAATATCTATCAGCCAAAATCTCCCCTAGGGGACTTAGGATCACACAAACCTGTTCGTTTTTGGACCCTGTCCACCTAAAAGAGTGGCGGGGCATTGCAGAGTTCTGCACAACCAAGTGGTTAGGGCTCCTTGCCTCTCAGCGACATATCAAATATGACACACTTGTACATAACATACAAATCCTGATACAGGACATTGAGGATTTTCATATCCATATCCCCCTTGGGTGGTTAGACACCCTCAAAAGGAATACAAAAAGAAAAGAGGACCAACTCATACACACGAAATTAGACAAATTCAGGAGAGACTTAGACGACTATAGTAATGATAAAGTTTTTCTATGGAAACAGAACCATCACATACCTCCACTGATGTCTCTAGAGGTTCATCCAGTCCCACCCATCAGAGCTCTCCCCCCTCGTAGGGCAGGCCACCCACCACCTATCTCCAGACATGGACCAAAACCTACAGTTAGAAACCAGACTTTTAAGGGAGATAGAGCTGGTGGCTCACAGAATATGAGAAATCCCCCTTTCAGTCGTCCAACCAACAAATCACCCAACAAATTACAGAGGTCTACTAAGACCAATAAGAAAAACATCAATAAAACCGAGAATGCTTCCGCCATTTGCAATAACATTACAAACGACAGACCCCCTAGCAGCTCTAACCTCCCAGTCACCACTGGGGAGGTTATGAGCCTTTCTCCAGCCCAGATCCCTTCTGGTGCCTATCAGCCAGAGGGTATAAGTCCTTTTATGGCCAGTCAGGTAAAAGCCACCCCTACATCACTTGAAGGTAGCAAGGAAATATCCTTCCCTGTTATGGTTAATGAACTCGAGACGGTTTCCCTTGCATCAGCCCTCCCTCCTGTGTCTTTTTTAGAGGGGAGTCTACTGACCAAAATCAGAAAGAAAAAAAGAAAACTATTAGACGAGGATGTAGAGGAGGTAAGCGAATTACCAAACATAAACACCAAACAGCGGAGACTATAAAGATTTTTAATTTGTCTTCTGTCCCATTAAATCCAGATGACCTATCTCTCCTACGTAAAGGCTTAAGTTTTGCTCCTACCTCCTTTCCCAATTCTTTTCAATTATTTAGAGACCTGAACAAATTCATAAGGAACCTCACATTAAAACGCTACTTTAATATCAAATCCAAACAAGTGGACAATAACCCCCTCATGGATAATGTGGAAAATAATGTATCCACTTTCATAGAGGAAGCCATCCCTGGAAGTCCCTTTAGCACTTATGACCCCGGTGAGAGTGAAGATTCTGATTTGGATATGTTGCTATTCACACAGCATCTCCCAGAGTCGCCACGCTTTGTTCATACTGACCTACGTCCTAAATCTGTTTTTTACCCTACTCGCTCAAAAGGCCCATATCTAGAGTCTTTTTACAGGACGGTTTTTGCTGATCTTCAAACCATGTGTGCAGAAACGTCCAAACATATCAAATACTCCCATTCTAATCTGAATCATGGTGAATCTCAGGCCCTTAAGCGTTTATCTGACAACCCCAATCTTATTATAAGATCCGCGGACAAAGGAGGTGGTATTGTTTTATTAAACAAGACCGATTACATCAACGAAGCCTGTCGACTACTAAATGACAACAAAACATACATGAGACTCCATAAAGATCCATTACCAGCGTTCAAAATTGAGGTTGAACAATTGGTACAATCGGCGCTACTGAATAAAGTGATAAATAAAAATGAGGCAGCTTTCTTAAAAAAGGACCATTACAACACCCCTTACTTTTATCACTTACCAAAGGTCCACAAAGACCCTCTACATCCCCCAGGTAGACCCATTGTAGCAGCAATGGACAGTGTGACCAGCGGCCTCTCACAGTTCATTGACGTCTTCCTGCAACCCTTGGCCCAAAATTTACAATCTTATATACGTGATTCAGGTCACTTATTAGAACAAATCATTCCGTATAGATGGGAAAATAGTTATACCTGGCTATCATTGGACGTTAGTTCGTTATATACCTCCATTCCCCACAATATAGGCTTACAAGCCATACAACATTTTCTTCTCCAAGACTCCTCCTTACACCATGATCAAGTGTCTTTTATTTTGGAAGCAACACAATTTTGTTTAACACATAATTATTTTCAGTTTGAGGACACTTTTTATTTACAGATAAACGGGACAGCTATGGGAGCTAATTTTGCTCCGTCTTATGCAAATCTGACCATGGGTCTCTGGGAGTTAAGATACATCTGGCGGAATAACCCTTTTGCCCAGCACATTGTTTTCTTTGGGCGGTACATAGACGATATTATCGTCATTTGGGATGGCTCCGCCTCCCAAATTGACGATTTTGTCTCCCACTGCAACAATAACACCCTAGGCCTTTCCTTCACCTCCGTTTCACATCCAGACTCCATGCCGTTTCTAGATTTGGAACTTGGACATGAGTCACATCATATATATGCCAAAAACTACAATAAACCCACCAGCGGAAACTCCTATCTTCATTACAATAGTTGCCATCACCCTCAATGGACAAATAATATACCCAAAGGTCAGTTCTGTCGATTGAGACAGAACTGCACTAGGGACTTGGATTATGTAGCCCAAAGCGAACATCTAAAGAAAAAATTTTCTGAAAAAGGCTACCCCGACGACTTGGTTAATTCAGCTTATGAAGCTTATCTTCCAGGGAAACCCCCCAGCTTCAAAGCCAGAGATGAGCAACATCCGGTTCGTTTTATCACTAGGTTCCATTGCCATTACAAAAAAATGGAAAAAATTCTATCCAAACATTGGGGCATTTTAAAACAGGACCCTCATCTCAATTCTGTCATCTTAGAGAAACCAAAAGTGACATACAGGAGGGCCACTACTCTAAAAAACAAGATTGCGCCAAGCAAATTGAAAAACATCAAGGCTACCAATCACCTGCCCTGGATGATCCCTCTGAAAGGCATGTACGCATGCAAGAAAAAACTATGCAAAATGTGCACCTTTGTGAGACATGGCCAAAAAGACTTCACACATAATGGAAAAACCTATGTCTTGGATAACTTCTACAACTGCTCTACTGAGTATGTTGTCTATTGTTTAATATGCCCGTGTCAGTTTCTTTATGTGGGTCGCACCATCAGACCGGTAAGACAGCGGTTTGGAAAACACCGCCGTCTCATTGAAGGTGGGAGTGACCTTCATAGTGTCCCGCGACACTTCTCAGAAGTCCATGGAAAATCGACTGAGGGACTTGAAATTTGGGTCATTGAATCCATTTCGAAAGATTTGCCAGAAGGAGAACGTTTTTCCAAATTATGTATGCGTGAAACCTTTTGGATATACACGCTAGACGTTCTCGCCCCTCGAGGATTGAACGAGGAACTAGATGTACACACTATTCTATAATTGAGGTTCCTTTCTTCCTCCTCTTCCTCTTTTGTCCCAAATAGCACAATAGGTTATTCTCTTTCCCCCCCCCCCCTTTTTTTGATAACCTTATATATATATATATACACATCTTCCATTTTGACATATCTATTTGTCAACAATCACATACAGACTTGGGTCCCTTGTATGATATGTCGCCTTTATTAGTTTTCTTTTTCCCTTTATCCATCTACACACATGGATCTTTTAATTTGAGCCGTTTATACCCTTTCAACCAGATAGTTTTCTCATAGATGTATGTATTCACATTTTATATATATATATATATATATATATATATATATATATATATATATATTTTTATATATTTTTATATTTTTATATATTTATATATTTTTTTTATATTTTTTTTTTTTTTTTACATACCTTACATTTATAGGTTGTTATAGATTTATATAGATCCTTTACGATACTTTTTGTGTATTGTGCTGCTTGATGCATGTTCCATCATGTCATAACAATTTATTATGTTACATGATGTCTCCTTGGACTATTAGTCATAAATACATTAATATCACAATTTTTTTGTCCCCCTTTTCCCCTTCCACATACCTAGTGTCCATAGGTTTAGAGTGTATTTCACCTCTAAAACATTCATAATTTCATTAAAGTCATGATTTTTCATGTACATATATATTTGTAATTTTATCTTTATTATCATGTTTAGGAGTCATGATCAGTTCATGCTCATTTGTCTAACTTTGAATATTATCACTGATTATCTCCTATCATCCATTTTTGATATATATCTGATTCTTATGAGAAATTATTGTTTCAGCCCCATACATGTGAATTTGTGGCCAGCCAATCGAGTACAATCCACCTTTAACATATGCTTTTAATTGTTTATGTTTTTAATGCTGTACATTCAAGTATAATTGATTTTAAAGTTGTTGTCCTTCCATGAACTGGTTGCTTTCAGCTCTGGTTCCAAATCCTTTTTATCCCGAGGCATTCCCCTTTTGTTCCAGCTGCGGTGAATCACTAATTAACTGAGCTAGATATAAACCTTGTAGAGTCCACGGCTCTCCAGCACCTGAGGAAAGAGCGCGCCGGGTACATCGACCCCGCGCATGCTCAGAAACGCGTCGTGCCTGCCGTTCCTTTGCTGTTTGAACTCATCACCCCTGGTGACGGGAGAGCGTCCATCCATCCACGGAACCTTGCAGCCGTCGGTCACTTCCATCTGACCGCTCATCGTACACTGAGGCGGGAGGCTGCCGGCTTTATTTCCTCCCATTAAACATCTACTCAGCCACGGACGGCGCTTTGGATTGGACATCACCACCTCCCTCCCCCCAGAGGATGCTTTAAAGATCTGATGATGTTACACAGCCTGACTTTCACTTATGTCTTGTGAGTTACTACACACATTGCTTCTTATGTATTATTAAACTGTCTACACTTAGAGCGCTTCTCCTTTTTGTTTTTTTGCTCTAACAGAATCTCCTCTTGGTCTGTGGAAGAGCGGCTCAGTGTTTATGGACTACTCCTTTCTGACTACACGTCGATCCCATACAATACAGTAAATTTATTCCATCAGCTTTATTTAGTGTTTTGCTTTTGTCCTTTTCCCTCCCCCTCCCCCCCCCTCCCCCTTCTCCTTGCTTTTTTAATTGACTCATCATACCCATCCCCTGTGTTGGAGGTTTTTAGCGCTCTGGTTTCACATATGCTCAATTGGGTTTAAGACAGGGCTCTGGCTGGGTCATTCAAGAACAGTCACGGAGTTGTTGTGAAGCCACTCCTTCGTTATTTTAGCTGTGTGCTTAGGGTCATTGTCTTGTTGGAAGGTAAACCTTCGGCCCAGTCTGAGGTCCAGAGCACTCTGGAGAAGGTTTTTGTCCAGGATATCCCTGTACTTGGCCGCATTCATCTTTCCCTCGATTGCAACCAGTCGTCCTGTCCCTGCAGCTGAAAAACACCCCCACAGCATGATGCTGCCACCACCATGCTTCACTGTTGGGACTGTATTGGACAGGTGATGAGCAGTGCCTGGTTTTCTCCACACATACCGCTTAGAATTAAGGCCAAAAAGTTCTATTATGGTCTCATCAGACCAGAGAATCTTATTTCTCACCATCTTGGAGTCCTTCAGGTGTTTTTTAGCAAACTCCATGCGGGCTTTCATGTGTCTTCCACTGAGGAGAGGCTTCCGTCGGGCCACTCTGCCATAAAGCCCCGACTGGTGGAGGGCTGCAGTGATGGTTGACTTTCTACAACTTTCTCCCATCTCCTGACTGCATCTCTGGAGCTCAGCCACAGTGATCTTTGGGTTCTTCTTTACCTCTCTCACCAAGGCTCTTCTCCCCCGATAGCTCAGTTTGGCCGGACGGCCAGCTCTAGGAAGGGTTCTGGTCGTCCCAAACGTCTTCCATTTGAGGATTATGGAGGCCACTGTGCTCTTAGGAACCTTAAGTGCAGCAGAAATCTTTTTGTAACCTTGGGCAGATCTGTGCCTTGCCACAATTCTGTCTCTGAGCTCTTCAGGCAGTTCCTTTGACCTCATGATTCTCATTTGCTCTGACATGCATTGTGATCTGGAAGTTCTTATATAGACAGGTGTGTGGCTTTCCTAATCAAGTCCAATCAGTATAATCAAACACAGCTGGACTCAAATGAAGGTGTAGAACCATCTCAAGGATGATCAGAAGAAATGGAAAGCACCTGAGTTAAATATATGAGTGTCACAGCAAAGGGTCTGAATACTTAGGACCATGTGATATTTCAGTATGTCAACAATTCTGTGTTTTTCTGTCAGTATGGGGTGCTATGTGTACATTCATGAGGAAGAAGAATGAACTTAAATGATTTTAGCAAATGGCTGCAATATAACAAAGAGTGAAAAATTTAAGGGGGTCTGAATACTTTCCGTACCCACTGTGTGTATATATATAATTCTTGTTAATGGGCAGCCCAAACCAACTGTATATATATATATATATATATATATATTTTATATATAATATATATAATAAATGTATACAGTTGGTTTGGGCTGCTCATTCACAAGAATTACATGCAGAATAATGGTACCGCTTTCAGCACCTAAAATCCAAAAGAATCATACCGCCAAGGAGGTTAAGTGACTTTGAATACGGGTTGGTCTGAGTATTTCAAAAACTGCCGCTCTACTGGGATTTTCACACACATCCATCTCTCGGGTTTACAGAGAATGGTCCGAAAAAGAGAAATTATCCAGTGAACGGCAGTTGTGTGGAAGAAAATACCTTGTTGAGGACAGAGGAGAATGGGCAGACTGGTTGGAGATGATAGAAAGGCAACAATAACTCAAAATAACCACTCATTACAATCAAGGTATTCAGAATACCAATTCACATTGAACCTTGAAGCAGATGGGCTACAGCAGCAGACGACCACACTGGGTGCCACTTCTGTCAGCTATAAACAGAAAACTGAGGCTACAATTCGCACAGGCTCACCAAAATTGAACAATAGAAGATTGGAAAAACGTTGCCTGGCCTGATGACTCGATTTCATCTGCAACATTCAGATGGTTGGGTCAGAATTTGGTGTAAACAACATGAAAGCATGGATCCATCCTGCCTTCTATCAGCGGTTCAGGCTGGTGGTTGTGTAATGGCGTGGGAGTTTTTTTTTGGCACACTTTGGGCCCCTTAGCTCCAACTGAGCATCAACAACGTATCTACCAGAGTGCAGAAATATGGATATAAAAGATAGTGGCGCTACAAATGAATAAACCCCCGTGAAAAAAGCAAGTAAAGTCCAGTAAAGGTTCTAATAATATTAAAAGGTCCTTAATAAAATAAAAAAAAAAAAAAAAAAAAAACGTAGAAAGCATAAGTGTCCATGATGATTCAATTTCTTCCAGCAACTGTCCACCATGCCACGTGCATAGGTGACAACCCCCCTTCAGATGTCAACTCACCAAACAATTGCCAAATATTCTCATATTGGCAAAGTAAGCAAACACCCTCTCTAAGAAAGATGATAATCCACAACTGGTGTCCATTCCTCAGTAATGATCCATAAAATAGCATATTTTATATTTATATTTTATTTATATGTGTATAAGAAAGAAAATACCGATAGTGCAAGAACGTATGGCAAGCTTTATTAAAACCAAACAAATCCACATACAATGCACTCACAATATGTATAGTGGTAGATCACATTTAAAAATTACAGCAGGTCAACTGGTATATCTTGGTTGCAGCGGACCCAACGCCTGTAAAGCCGTGTCTCACCAAATCACACCCAGGATTTTCACTTCCGGTATTGAGCAACGTGTCACTTCCGGTAGTCGTACAGCCATGTCCCGACCCGTTTCGTCACACGACTTCGTCCTGGAATTGGCTGTACGGCTTGGCAACCTCCTACCTATCTATATATATATATATATATATATATATATATATATATATATATATATATATATATATATATATATATATATATATATATATATATATATATGTGTGTGTGTGTGGATATATATATATATATATAATATTAATATATATATATATATATATATATGTATATATATATATATATATCCACACACACACACACATATATATATATATATATATACATACACATATACAGTTCAATATGCTAATGTGTTACCATCAGCCAATGTGATCTCCCATGCAAACCACGATATGCAGTTTACACTCCGCAAAAAACACCTGAATAAAGCCCAAAACACTTCAGAATTCCTCCTGCTGCTGATTTTTAAGAGAAAGAAGTGGAATGTTCTGCAATGGCTAAGTCAATCACCTGACCTGAATCCGATTGAGCATGCATTTCACTTGCTGAAGACAAAACTGAAGGGAAAGTGTCCCAAGAACAAGCAGGAACTGAAGACAGTTGCAGTAGAGGCCTGGCAGAGCATCACCAGGGATGAAACCCAGCGTCTGGTGATGTCTATGTGTTCCAGACTTCAGGCTGTAATTGACTGCAAAGGATTTGCAACCAAGTATTAAAAAGTGAAAGTTTGATTTATGATTGTTAATCTGTCCCATTACTTTTGGTCTCTTAAAAAAAAAAAAAAGTGGGGGGCACATATACAAACTGTTGTAATTCCTACACTGTTCACCTGATTTGGATGTAAACACCCTCAAATTAAAGCTGAAAGTCTGCAGTTAAAGCACATCTTGATTGTTTCATTTCAAATCTATTGTGGTGGTGTATAGAGCCAAAAAGATTAGAATTCTGTCAATGTCCCAATATTTATGGACCTAACTGTAAAAAAATGGATCCCTTTACAAACATATTCCATGTGTTCATCCCTTTTAGGTCATCTGTATCCCTTTAGAACAGACCATTTGCTTATCCCCGAAAGCCAAAAAGGGACATGCACATCTAAGGGATGCCAGGAATACTTTATGGTGTAACTTATGCACACAATAAAAGTAGGCAGATTGAACTTTAACCCACAAATATAAACAGCCTTCTAACTGTTTTATTGTAGCTTTGAACAGAGATTGTGCTTCTCCACCTTTCAGTCACGTCTCCCTTCAAAAGCATTTTCAGTCTTGAGGCACCCCAGTCTAAGGGCTTATTGACACACAAGGTTTGGGGGGGGGGGTAAAATCACTCAACTGAGCCGCGTTTCCCCACCTCCTTCTCATCTCCCTTTTAGATGCAAAGGCAGCAGCCATGGAAAGGATTGTACCCCCAAAGACTGCGACAAGTTCAGGTGAATATAGCTGCACAGCACCGCCTTATGACCGCATGCTTTGTGTGTGGTTGCAGCACACTGGTGATCCATTTAGGGTTTTAAAACAGTCGGGGAGGAGGCGATAAGGCACCACCTGTCAAATGCTCTTAAAAGCAACCTGACCTTGCTGCCAATGTGAAAAAGCCCTAAAAAGCAGTCCAGCTAGCTTAGCAAAGCAGTTCTGATTATACAGGTTCAGGGGTCAGAATTACCAATAATATGCATACATACACAAGCTCACATGCATACATATAGCCTTAAAAAAAAAAGAAAAGAAAAAAGCCAACTGTACCTGCACAGCCGGGTGAACTATTTGTTTATTACTGTACTGAAGGGGGAGACGGAGCAGGTCAGGACTCAGGAAGAAGCCTCCCGATGCACAACTGTACAAGTTGGGCCAGCCATACACGGTTTGAACCTCGGCTGGTTCAGCAGAAACTGGTCATGATTCGAACCATTAATGGGCAGGTTGAATGTACCAAGTTGATTGATCAACTTGGGTACAACCAGCCTGCTGGACTCGCTTGCGATTATTGCAAGCAGCTGTTATAACCACTAACGAGAAGACTATTGCTCGGCAGGAGGGATTTCCCCATCAGCACTGTCTGTGTGGACGGGGGAATCATGCAAATTTATTTCCTGCAACTGGCACCGTGTATGGCCTGGCTTACTGCTGGCTCCCTCTGTGTCCACATCCAGTTCAGAGCTTTGACCAACAGAGCTACAAACGGTCAGCAGAGTGGGAACCGATAGTGAAACGCAGAGGTTCTCTCAACCAGGATACCGTGGCACCCCGATTGAGAAAGGCTGCTCCACAGAACTGAGGATGGGGCTAAGCAGGCAGTGTCCACTATCACATAAACACCAAAGTACAGCCTCTTATTAAAACACATAGGCAAGAACAGTAGGGTGAAAGCTGGGTAATTAGTCTTTAATTTGTACCCCTCTTTAAGGCAAACTCCTAAGCTGTGGGATCTTGGCAGAAATCTTTTACAGATCGGAAGAAAAAGGCAGTAATGTGCACTTTGGTTTACTGGTAAATTCAATTCAAACTAAAGGTGAGAAGGCTGCAATTACAAACAATTGTTGTGTTAAAGTACTTATTAAAGACGTAATTAAATCCAATCTGGTAAGATCCTTTTACACATTGAATGAGTCAGGCTGCGACTGAACAGTTCCCTCTCTGCTCGCCAAAGAGTAACAAAGCGACCATTGAACAGCCACAAGATTCCCACAACAGCAGCAACCCAAGCTCTGCGACATGACGACGTGCCTGTGAGTACTTGCTGCGTCCCACACCTCCCACAGCAATCTGCTCTACAGTGCAGATGAAACTTTCCTCCCAATCTGCAAACGGCAGACCTTGGAGCCTTCCCACGTGCAAGAAAAGCTCTAAGCATTCTGCAATCACCACCACAAACATCTATCAGACCTATTAAAGGATAAGTCCAGTCAAAACCTAACTGAGGCTAAACCAGGTCTGTGCCACATTCTAAACATAATCTATCTAAAGCCTCGTACACACGCGTCGAAAATAGACAGGGAATTTTCGTCCAATCTGCCGATTTTCGGCTTGTTAGTATGATGCTTCCGACAACCGACTCCGACTTTTCGGCCGAAAAAAATCTGGTGTGCAGGCTATAAAATTTTTGTCTGCCGTCAAAACACGGCCGATTTTCGTGCAGTCAGTACAAATTTTGACAGGGAAAAATCTAATGAGCAAGACTGGGCATGCTCAGAGAAGAAAGAACACAAAGAAAGCAAAACCAACACATGACATCACTTCTGAAGTAGTATTTTGTCGGGCGAGAAAATTTGTGTGCAGTCTAGGCACATTCCAACCAACAAAACACCACTCTGGACAAAATACGGACGATCGGTCGGCCGATAATCGTTGCGTGTGTACTAGGCTTAACCCAGTAAAGCAAAAATCACCGTACTTACCTTTTCTGCACCCGATCCGGTCCGGTCCCACGTTGAGCTGTCAGCGGCGGTTTCCGCGTGGAGACGGAAGTCCTATAGTAAGTCTATGGGTGACGTCACTTCCCATTCATTTCCCGGTCGTTGTTGGTCCTCTCCTGCACAGAGCTTCCTTCGCTGGAGACTGGACAGGATTGGGTGTAGAAAAGTACAGTGATTTTTGCTTTACAGGGTTAGATACATTAGGGTTAGAATAGGGTTAGAATGTGGCAAAGAACAGATTTAGCATTAGTAAGGTTTTGCCTGGACTTATTCTTTAACGCTTTATTTAGGGTCCCCTTTCACTTCCTGAGCAGCCACCCCCCAGTAGAGAAACAGAAGATTAAAACCAGACTAGCTCTTTGCCACTATATGAGGAACATAAAATTCCTACCCGGAGTTTACTCTTATAATGGCCACATGACACTATTGATCCCCGTAGTGATTCTGTTACTAGTGGCAGTTCCTATAAAAGGATTGCTAAGATACAAGGAAAAAACTCACCTAAGTGGGGTACACACTAGTAGAAAATCTGCCGAAAATTCCTGTCCACGGTAAAATCGTACGATTTTTGGCTAGTGTGTACACAACTTTCAGCAGCCGATGCCGACATTTTCGACGAATAAAAAAAAAAAAAAAGGTTAAAAACACCAAAATTTTTATCGCCTGTCCCCAGACGGCCAATTTTCGTTTAATGTGTATGCAGTACATCCGCGAAAAATCTGATACGAAAGACCGCGCATGATCTGAAGTTGCTGATGACCCTGAAGTCTAGGAACAAATGTCCCAAAAAAAAAAAAAAAAATCGGACGAGAAATTTCATGAACATTATGCACGGTCAACTAAAAACGGTAATGACCGCTGAGCATGAGAGAGAAAAAAATCAGAGGATATTTCATCCGATTTCCGTCAAGTGTGTACGGGCCTTTACTCCTACCAAGCTGCTTTGTCTCTGCCTGGAGCAATGAGGTGTTGCTTTGTTGCTGCTCCCTTATTGGCATGCAAGATTTTAAGTCCTGATGCGCCAAATTTGGGCTGCCGAAAATAGGGTTTTCAGTGTTGTGCAGAAAGAAAAAAGAAAAAAGTGCCGATAATGGCAGCCAAAAACGGCTGCGATTTGCTGCGATGTTTTTCATAAGTCCTGCAACACGTGTGCATTTTTGATTAGTTCTTGCTGCGTCTTTAATGAATTTCAATGGGGAGGTGCTTTTTTGGTGCAGTTTGCCGAATCTGCACCAAAAATGCAGCAAGCAGGATTTTTAACACTGCTTCAAAAGGTGCCGATAATGGCCGACAATAAATTCATATTCATTTAAATTCATGATATTTTTCTTTCTTCTATCCTTCCTCTTCCATATATTTTTTACAATCGCTTCATTCTCTCTCTCATATGTTTTATTACGGACATGGATGTTAATGGACCAACGCAGGTCCTCTGCTACTACATCTCACAGTCACTGTTAATAATTGGCAAACAAGCAGCATCCCTGCTTGGACAGAAGGCAGTGAACACCTTCACAGAATGTTATGGTATTATGGGCTGGGGGTCGGGCGGGTCTCTCTCTCCCTCGTGGCGCAGTATGTTCCCGTTGGGGTGTCGGAGGGGGAGCGGCGGGGCACAGGCTGGCCAGCACAGATACAGTCTACACTGAGGAGTTCCACCAATTGCAGATCTTTATGGTACTGGTTTATTAACCGAGCACCATGACTACTGTTTTGAAAGGCTTTTGATATCTTGTTCTACAGTTTGTTCATTTGTATATCCTTTATTCTGAAACTAATAAAAAATATTGAAATTTAAATTCATATTAATTAAAAAGTCAAATACAATACAATTAGTTATAATAAAAAAAAAAAAAATATATATATATATATATATATATATATATATATATATATATATATATATATATATATATATATATATATATATATATATATATATATATATATATATATATATAAATAAATAAATATTTATTTTTTTTATTTTTATTTTTTCTTCACAAAAAAACCTTCAATTTCGGTTATGGTTAAGTGCATCCTGAATTTTCGGTTTCTGCACCAAAACTTTCATTTCGGTGCACCACAAAATTAAAGCATTTTGGAAAGTGAGATAGTAAAAACAACAGTAAGTCCAATATTTAAAAGGATACGCTCGATTTTCATTAAAAAAAAAAAAAAAAAAAAAACTACAAAATGCCCATCTTTTTGCAGATAAACAAAATGTGCATTTATTTATTTTTTTGTTTTTTTAAAACTGGAGTCGAGGAAGCATTGCAGATCACAGGTGCAATGCCAGGATCTTGCAGACTCGGTACACTGTCTGGCCGTACCTTTGATACGAGCAGGCAATTACTGAATTGCAGGAAGGATCAAATAACTACAAGAGCGCTCACCAGCGCCCTCGCAGTTCACTGACAGCTACAAACCACTGGCCACGGTGGCCGACTGTACTTGTAGTTCATCCATTCACAGAACTCTGTGAATAATTGATGCCGCTGTGTGGGCAAAGCCCTGCATGGGCACGCGGTTCTTTAAATTGTAACAAGTCACTAGCATCACCTGGATATAAAAATAAAGAGCCCTTGCTACCCAAAACAACTCTCCGCTTCCAATAGGCGTTTTCCTAAGGAATGTCTGAAAATGAAAGAAGAAATCTGACTGCTTGACATGAACAACGCAAAAAATGCAAATTTTACAGACCCTGACAGAGGCAGTGTGTCAGGAGATCTAGGATGCACCTAAAGGAATTGCAATGCATTCTATCAATTAGGATAAAAAAAACCTGTGTGCAGCAGCCTCCCTAATACTTACCTGAGCCCCCTCCCGACCCAGTGATGTCCACGAGTGTCTCAGCCATCCGGGGGTCTCCCTTCTGATTGACCGAGACCCTGGCTACCGCAGATATCAAAGTCGGTTAGCCAATGAGGAGAGAGAGGGGGCGGGCCTGAACTGCGGCTCCATGTCGGAATGGACACAAGGCGCTTCGGCTAGGCTCGGGTGCCCACATAGCAAGCTGCTTACTGTGGGGGCACTCAACATGAGGGAGGGGCCAAAATACCAGAGAGGGAACCGAGAAGAGGAGAAAGAGAAATGAATTTTACGCTAAGTTAAAAATCCCATTTTCTCTATCGTTCATTGATGGACACAGCTCCTGGTATTCATAACCATTGGGACGTCCCAAAGCAGTGTTAAACATGAGGGGTAGGAGCAGCGAAAAAGAAATTCTAAAGGTTAACTATAGCCAACCAGGTAAACAGGAGCTCAACCAAAACAACTGGAGCTCATCTGAAAAAAACAATACACCCTCATAGAGGACCAGGTCCTCTAAGCAGCAGATTGTAAAAACGTTGCAGCCAAAGAAAGCATCCACAGATGCCAACACATCCACTTTATTGAACTGTGTAAAAGTGTGCATCGACGACCAGGTGGCCGCCTTGCAAACCTGCGTCACTGATGCCGGATGATGGAAGGCCCAGGAGGCACCGAGCGCTCGAGTAGAGTGCGTCTTGACAGGGCAAGGAGAAACCTGACCCTTGATGGAATAGGCCTGAATCACCGTCTGTCTGATCCATCTGGAAATGGTCACAGTGCATCGATAGATGGTTAGGACCCGGAGGGCCCCACAGCTTCAGAGAGGGGGTTAAGTGGGGAAATGTGCTCCAAAGACTTCATGAGCCACCAGGGGGGAACCCACAAAAAGTGTAAAACACTGCAAAGGGACAACCCCCACTGCGTTGGCAGCACCAACCAGTCGCCAGGCAAAAAGCACCAAGCGATCCTCAGCAGAGAGGGACCCCACCAGACTCATCACCCAACAGAAACAGGTACCTGCAGCCACCAGATAATCTGAACTCCACTCACGACAAAAGATCCAGGAGTCCGCACCAGGGGATGAGGAGTGGCTCCCACCGTCAAAATCGCCGCCCACAGGGCTCCACTGTAATGGGCGCCACTATTTTCAATGGAAAACCACCGCAAAATGGCCACTGGACTACACAAACATGGCTGCCCTGCATAGAGCACACATACTAGCTACCGCAAAATGGCAGCCACCCGAGCCTCCCAGGGACCCAGGAGGGATCTCTAGGCCTCAAGGACAGGCCCAGGCAGGAGACCCCACCAGGTACAATTCCCACCCCCTAGGCGCACCCCCCCCCCCAATCGCCAGTATAGCGCCCTGACCTCACCCCAGGAGGTGGACCAGACCACACACACACAGCCCCAGCTTAAATTGAGAGGGGTGGGGGGGGGGGGGGGGACAGATGAGGGAGGGGATGCCTGACGGGAAGGAGGGGAACCCAGGGGTCCGACCATCCCAAGGAGGGACCCGTATCCACTCACAAACCCTCCAGGGGAGGGGGGGGGGGGGCTACTCATCATACCAGGAACCAGGCGGGCACCCCTCCAGAAAGAAGTCACCCCTCCAGAAAGAATCTCCTTGCCATCAAAATGGGGGGTAGTCGGCCAGGAGGAGGAACACTGCGACTCGGGCCGAAACCCGTTCATATGCGACCTCACAAGGCGTTTAACTCACAGGCCAGCCCACCTCCGGTCATGGCCGACCTAGCATGGAGCTGAGGTCTGCACGTGCTCGGGGGGTGGGGCAACTGGATCTAGATTATCCAGCTCGTTGCCCAGTCCAGCAGTTGATTGTAGATCTCACAGGGAAAAAAAACCAGGAGAAAAACTTCCATCTAAAAAGAAAAAATTGCCAGGACCAGAGATTCCAGCAAGTACCTATAGCAGCGAGTGGGAGTATACCCTCCTGGGACTGCCCACAGGCGTGGCCAGACTTTTTTTCTGCCTAGTGCCCTACTCCTGTAGGGGGCAGTATATGCAAATAGTTAAGAAGATCAAGAGCTGTGTCCGTCAACGAAAGAAAGAGAAATCTAATTTTTGTCATGTAGGGTCGGATTTAATATCTCTCCACCCATAATACCCTAGCATCAGTGGGCCAGCAGGTACCTGCCATTATCACAGTGGACTGAAAAGGAAGAAAATGCTTTGAGACAATTCCATCCGACACAAACACATTCTATAAACTCCTCATCAAAGAAATATATGACCTCTAGCGAACATATGGGAAAAAGTACCCTTGCACAACCATATGGAAAATATAATCTTCAGAACACTGGTGATCCATGTGTACATATACATATCACCAACAAAAAAAAAAAATATATAATATTCTAGATCTAGATCCATCACTTACCTGATTGAGCTTCCAGTGAAATTCAGCAGGCTTGTAGGTCTTCTCCTCAGTGGGCTCCTGACGGAACAGGAAGCCCACTTTGCAGTTGTGGATGTACATAGAGTAGTGGTGTCGGTTCATGTCTACAAATTGAGCAGAGTAAAACAGTAAGCCAGGAGGCAAAGACAATTAGATACTTTAATAGCAGCACTTACATTATAAGTAAAACATCAGAATAACTTTGGGCAAAGGAGGTAAACCTTACCCCTGTAGATCAGGTCCAGAAAAATGAACATTTCAAATTTCCCTTTGTGAAATACTATAGAGGAGTAACTGCCTGGACTTAGACCACTTGCCTAGGTATTGCTTAAAGCGGTAGTATACTCATTTTCGGCACTTTGCACAATCTAAATCATATTTGTCCGTTTGACATCACTGACCTTTTCTCTTGCCTGTCACTTCTGCCGTTCTCTGTATATTTTGTTTGTTCGGGTCAATGACGTCACCCGCGCATTTGACCCTGATTTTCCGGCAAGCTAATGATGCTGCCGGCAAAAATGCAGGGTCTATGCCGGGGCTGCGTCATTTCCTCTGCTGGACGTCAGCCCCATGCTCACGCAAGACTCCGACCGTCCCCATGAAGAAATCTCTCCACTACCCCATGTGACTTGCTACGTCACAGGGGAGTGCTAGTGGAGAGAGAAGACAACGAGAAGGGAGATAGTGGACAGCCTCCTATTGGCTGTCAGAATGGTTAATGAAACCAAAACGAGGCTTGGTTTCAATGTCTACTGCACGTGCGCAGGATTTCCGAACACTACACATAATGTGGGCGGAAATACTGCAATGCTCAGCAGACGGAAACCAAAGCAAGGATGGCGGCGCACAACACGAAAGAAGACATCCCGGAACGGAAGAAAATACAATTGTAAGGAAAATGTGTAGTACAATGATTACATGCTATTTGATTGAAAATTAAATGTTACTGGCTTAGATTGCATTTACAGATATCGAAGTGCTGAGTATACTACCGCTTTAAAGCAGGGTTTTTCAACCAGGGTTCCATGGAGCCCCAGGTTTCCTCTAGAGGGTGCTAGGGGTTCCTTGAGCAAAGAGCATCTTCTGCCTTTTAGATAAGTTCCCACTGAAACCATTGATCTTTTTTGCTATGTGTAAGGGGGTAATTCATCCCAATGACCACAAGTGTACGAAGCATTCTTCCCACTGACCATCACACTAACGCATCATGAGCTGTAGTTATAGTCACTTTTAGCAGGGGTTCCCTCAGACTGGAAAGTTATTTCAAGGGTTCCTTTGTGTTGGTTGAGAAAGGCTGGTCTAAAGCATAAACTCTCTCAAAGTAAAGTTACGCAGATTTGTGTGATGATAGGTGGACAGCCTACATTTTTGTTGAGTGAAGGATGGCATCAGACAAGAAACCTGACTTATCAGGAAAGCTTTAGAAAAAGTTCTCAGGGGCTGCAATGTGTGGGGGTCACTCGTAGAATGGAAAAACATATCAACATAGGGGTTGCCCCCATACATTTGAGAACCTCTGGGGTCCATAGCTGGATACCCTGAGTATAAGTCCACTTGATCTGGTAATGGACAGAATTTTCACTAGATAATGTATGCCTTTGGTATACATATGTTTACATCTTTATTTACTTTATGATTAATGAAAAGCAATAGTTCACCCTCTGGCATGCTACTGGTTTACTGTCAGTCTTACATTACTGTAGCACTATGGAATAACTAGATTTGTTGGGAGAGAAAGTCTGTATTTGTTCCGGATAATGTGCATTGTTTCCTCTGTCTGGAACCACAGACCTTTATTCTATCCATTCTTTTTCAATAAAATCTCCTAAATTATAGAAAAACTGTTGACCTACCATGAAACTACTTTCCAATGACTCATTCTTTATTGCGGGTATCTGTACTTCCTACTTATTCATTGCATGTACTGTGATTGGTTGCTGGTATGAGCCATAAATGATAAAAAAAAAAAAAAACACACACGCACGGGCACACACACTGGATATGGCGCGGGTGTTTGTGGCAACCAATCAGCTTCCATCTTTCATATCAAAGCTGAACTGAACACACACTGGATCTGGGGTGGCTGTGTGTGGCAACCAATCAGCTTCCATCTTTCATATCAAAGCTGAACTGAACACACAGTGGATCTGGGGCGGCTGTGTGTGGCAACCAATCATTCCAGCTTTCATATCACAGCTGAACTGAACACGTTGTAGATAGAAGCTGATTGGTTGCCACGCACAGCTGCACCAGATTTTGTCTGCTCTAGTTTAAAAAAATAAAATAAAAAAATTGCCCAAATGAATGTTCATAGGAATGATTTAAAATCTCTTATTGCAAAACAACAATCTGCTATCTAACTAGAGCGGGCTTCCATTAAAGCGGCTCTTCAGTCATTTTTTCATCTTTCCATCTAATAAATCTTCTGCCCTTGTTGTTTTAACTTTGGATAATAAAACATTTTTTTACTTCCAGTAAATACCTTATACAGCCCACTTCCTCTTTCTTGTCTGGTAATAAGCCTAGGCTATTGACATCATGACCAGCTCTCTCTCTCACTCTTGTGAGAGTTTGCCAGCAAGGGAGGGAGGGATGAGTCATAGGAGGGTCAAGAAGAGCTGCAGAGCTGGATGAGGTCAGAGATAACAGGAGACTGCAGAGATCCATGAGTATTCATCAAGAGGGGAGAAATGTGCAGGCAAGCAGTGGTGTGTGTCTCTGTATATCCAGGAAGTGAACAGTCAGCAGCTTCAGCTGCCCAGTTAAAATGGCTGCAGCCAGACTTAGTGGAGGGAGACTTCTGCAGCATATTTGGTAAGTACAGATTTACAGTATATATAAAATAATATGCAAAGTGGTTGAAGGGAAACTTCAGAATGGCAAAGATGTTTTTATTAGAAATTATGTGAGCAGACTGCAGGTCCTCAGTGGCTTCCTGTGAATAGGCTTCTGCCTGCTTGAAAATGCTGTGAATATTTTAAACCCTAAAAGTGTTAACCAATTAATGGCCATTGATTCTTACAGCTCGGCTTACAGTGCACTGCCAGGACAGAGGTGAAAAGCTCTTGACATTGAGAAGAGATACTATCTGGCTGGCTTTCACTTCTCTAGCACACAACAGATCCCTCTATGTTTCTAAGATGACATACTGCCGATCAATGCCTCCTCTGTGCTTGTGTAGAAACAAAAACATTTTCTAAAGACTTCATCCCTTCTTCTCAGTAAAAAGCAGTTTTGTTTAGGAAAAGATAATCACTAAACCCGCAGGTCACTTTTCATTGCTAGTTTCAGCATCTAAGATTTGGACTTTAATCGCTGCTGCGTTAAAGAGCCAATCAATGAATGCAGGTCTTCACCTCCTCTTCAGGTATACTGCTTTTTTAAATACGGTAGTTCCTTTAAAGTGGCTCTAAACCTCAGACATGAAATGTGAACAAAGCATATACCTCTATAATGTGTACTTGTCGTAATCCAGAGCACTAAGTGTCAGCTGCCTCCTCCTTCTGCTATCAGTAGGACTCACTTCTGATATGTTTTCCTGACACCAAGAGGAAAAATGGTGACAGGGGAAGGAGCTCCAGAGGATTGTCAGCCTCAGCTCTGTTCCTGTGTGAAGAGGGGTGTGTCCCTTCCCTCCAATCAGTTCTCAAAGCTCTCCTCACTGAGCCCTGCAGAGTGTAACTATAGCTCCCCATCCCCTTTTTTTTTTTTTTTTGCAACTCTCAGACTAACTTTAGCTTTATTGTTCAGCACTTAGAATAAATGTAGAGAATAGTGTGGGGGCACTCAACAGGAGGGAGGGAGCAGCGAAGAGGGACCGACCTGAAAAGAGGATACAGGCTGCCCTGTGCAAAACCACTGCATACGGTATTTAAAAAAAAAAAAAACACAAGATTTTACAATCACTTTAGGCCCCATTTACACTTGTGTGACTTTTCATGTGATTTGGGACTGAATCGCATGACAAGTCATTCTCTATTGTTTCCAATGAGTACCATTCATATTGGTGCGACTTGAAGTCACATGACAAGTCGTTCTCCATTGTTTCCAATGAGTACCATTCATATATGTGCGACTTGAATTTGCACCGACTTCAAAGTAGTCCCTGCACTACTTTGGCACGATTTTGATGTGTCTTGAGGTACAAAGACATTCAAGCCCAGTCAAACTCGCATTAAAATTGCAGCAACAAAGTCACAGTAAAATCGTTTAAGTCGCACAAGTGTAAAAGGGGCCTTAAGCACATTTTCAAATAAAACCCTTTGACCTTCTCCTGACCCCTCCCCCTTCCCCCTCCCAGGAGATCAACTGGAATTCAACCCAATTTGGCATTCTGGGTGTTCCAGACCACCCTGGGACTCTCCATATTCCCGCAGTGAAAGGGAGATCACTTACTAATGACTGCAGTAGATGTGCAAATCTGGAAACGCAAGCGAACAATTCTCACATATTCCCCAGAGATACGATGCTTCTTGGTAGAGTAACCCCTTCAAATACCTAAATTTCTGTGCTTGGGGGGCACTTCCACATAAATCTATATGAGACGTTATTGTTAGCTTTTTCACAGTATGTAACCTCTGTAGTGTTGTTCAGCATGGTTTTATGCCCATACATCTACTTTTTTCTGCAATTTTGGTTTATTGCATTATAAACTGGATTCCCCTGTAACACACGTCCATAGATCAGAAATGGATATACCGTATTTTCCGGCGTATAAGACGACTGGGCGTATAAGACGACCCCCCTAATTTTAAAGTTAAAACATAGGTTTTGGGCTATACTCGCCGTATAAGACTACCCCCCTTCCGAAGCAAGGCAACACCATTGAAAAACATCAAATTTCTCATAGATCTCCAAGGTACCCCAAGTACTGTAATACATGTAATCTCTCATAATATCTCCAACGTACCCTAAGTATAAATATTACCAGTAGATGTAATCTCAAGACGTTGGCTGTGTGGGAATCCTGTACCGGTATACCGTATGTATGTATTTGAGAGATTACACCTACCGGTAATACTTATACTTAGCTTACCTTGGAGATATTATACTCGGCATATAACCTCAAAATTTTTTTGAGGTTCAAAAGTAGTCTTATACGCCAGAAAATACAGTACCTCTCTTTGGCCAATGCATGACAATGAACCACTGTGAACTTTTTGACCATTAAAAAAAATAAATAAAACTGCACACATGCGTTAAAACGCATAGGTGAATACGTGTCCTTAGCCAAGTGTGTGTCTCGCCTTAAACAACCCTTCATCACTAGGCCTTTTTAGAGTGCTGCGATTGCTTGACTGACAATCACCCTGTTCTGCAGCACTGGACCCAAATGAGTTTTAGGAGAGAGATAGAGCTTTCTTTAGGTGCTATTTTACCACCTTCCGCTCAACGTATTGTCAAAGTCCCAACCTTTTCCTTTTTTATTCAATTACAGGGATAGAGACGCATGATCTGATTGTATCATGCATTTCATTTAAAGTCCCAAACCCCCCTAACATATTGTCAAATTACGATCGGGCGGCAACTCTCTGGTTCTAGGATAAGGCCATAAGATTTCGTCCCACTCTCGCAGTGCCTGATCAGTGCCGCCTCATCAGTGCAGCCTAATCAGCGCACATCAGTGAAGGAGAAAAATTACTTATTTACAAAATTTTATAACAAACTAAGAAAAAAATATGTTTTCTTCAGTCCTTTAGTAAAAACTAAAAAACCTAGTGGTAAACACCACCAAAAAAAAAATAAAAAAAGCTCCGTCTCGAAACAATGATAAAAATTTTGTTTGGGTACAACGTTGCATGACTGCGCAATGGTCATTCAAAGTGCGACAGCACTGAAAGCTGAAAATTGGCCTGGGCAGGAAAAGGGTAAAAGTACCCTGTAGGCAAGTACCGTAGTTAACTGCTGTGATTTTTTTTTTTACTATAAAAAAGGGGAAAAAAAAAGATCAAAAGTTCTGAAAAAAAAAAAAAAAAAAAAAAAACCTTACTCTGTTAAAAGAAATGCCAGAATGGTACACAACCCCACAAAATAGCCCTTTTTTGGAAAGTAGGCAGCCCAAGGTGATCTCATTATTTGACAATTTAAAAAAAAAAAAATGAACAAGCCAGTACTGAGGGGGTTAAATACAGAGCTTGAGAATAGTGCACTACATACAAACCGGTGATACAGTGAAGGAGTTAAGCCAGCCATACATGGATCAAAATTTGGCTGGTTCAACAGGGAGCCGCCGTCTAATGACGGCTGAGTACACAGCACAGCAATCACCCAGCGAATTGGCTGCCCAATGGCTTTTTGTCCAGTGCCATTCAGAAGTGGCAGTGGGTAAAGGGCCGCTGAACTGCCATTCATAAGTGTACCATGGTAGAAAAGTGGTTAAAGGGTCAGTTCCCCTTTGTAATAAAAATGTTCTATGCAGTCAGTATACACAAAGCATCACCCTGAGCTATGCCTCTCTTCCACCAACATATCTGCAGCCCATTTTCCCAATGACAGAATTCCCAAGGGCCGCACATGCGCAGTGCACTCTCTCTCTCTCCTGTCGCCTTGAATGATCTCAGTGGTTGCAACAGGAAACGTGTGGCCCTCAGAAAGGGACACTACTCCCCTTCAGTACTGCTAGGGGGTTGTTCTTCCTAACAGTTGTCCCATCCTAGTAGAAAGACAGGGCGAAGTCATGAAAAGTATTTGCAATTTTTCTGGCAGGCTTCGGTCATTGCGAAAATGGCTCATGGGTTTAACCACGTGTACAGGTTTTTAAAAAAATAAAATAAATAAGCTCCGTGGCCAATCCCTTACTGGTGTTGCTTGTGAGGACTGGGGTGGGTAGGACTTCAAGGGGAGGCAATAAGTGCGTTCAACAAGGCAGATATGTAATGTCTGGGTGAAAGGGCTTTAACTACTTGCCGACCGCCCTATAGCAGTTTTACTGCTACAGGGCGCAAGATCACTTGTATGTATATGTATATGTATATGTATATATATATATATATACATACATATATACATACATATACACATATACATGCATTAATATATTATATATATACATACATACACACACACATTAATATATTATATATACACATATATATATATATATATATATATATATATATATATATATATATATATATATATATATATATATATATATATATATATATACACACACACACACACACACACACACACACGCATGCATATATATATATATATATATATATATATATATATATATATATATATATATATATATACATACACACACACACACACACACACACACATACATAGACACATATACACACGTGATCCTGCACTTCCACACAGCGGGTGCCAGGTACTCGATGTCTGCGGCACCCGCCAATTGTCAGGCAGAGACGCAGAACTGCGCTCTGCCTATGTAAACAAGGCAGATCGCCATTCTGACGGGGTGGGGGGGGGTAGGGATGAAGTTTGTGTCCATTCAAAGCAGGGAATACATTTCACCTCTTCCCCTTCTAAAAGCACCTCACACAGTGTAGTAAAACACTAGTTAGGCACACCGTTAACCTTTGATCGCACTTGATTATAACCCCTTCCCAGCCAGTGTCATTAGTACAGCGACCGCGCACATTTTTCGCACGGACTACTGTATTAGTGTCACTGGTTCCCAAAACGTGTCAGTTAGTGTCAGAATGTCCACCACAAGATCACAATCCCGCTATAGGTCACTGATCGCCGCCATTACTAGTAAAAATAAATACAAATATCCCAAAGGTTTGTCGACGCTGTAACTTTTGTGCAAACCAATCAATATACACATGGGATTTTTTTTTTTTACCAAGAATATGGACCAGAAGACATATTGGCCTAAATTTATGAAGAAATTCAAATTTTTCAATATTTTTATTGGATGCGTTTTATAGCAGAAAGTTATATATATATACATACACACACACACACATATACATATATATTTATTTTTTTTCCTTCACAATTATCTGTCTTTTTTGTTTATAGCGCAAAAAATATAAACCGCAGAGTTGATCAGATACCACCAAAATGAAAGCTCTTTTTGTTTGAAAATAAGGACATACATGGTATTTAGGTACAGCGTCACATGACTGCACAATTGTCAGTTTAGGGAACGCAGTGCCGTATCGCAAAAATGGCCTGGTCATGAAGGGGGGGTTAAATCTTCTGGAGGTCAAGTGAGTAATCACCACCAGTATTCAAACACGTCAGTGCTGTATTCACAATCAGGCCGAGTCAGCAATTGTGGCAAATCCCAGAAGTGCACAAATGCAATGAATGACCGGAAAATGCAGATCTACAGGCAAGGTTGTATGCCATTGTACTGTCTGATGGTGGCCTCACACTGCTCCTCTTTAACAAGCTCCCACCACCGCTGAGGATTGGTGGACCATCTTTATTATGCAGAGTGATAGGAGGAGTATGTCATGTGTCATTGAGGATTATTGGCAGGTTTAAGGTCATAGGGATAATGAATGTAAGGCAATATGTTGGGCTCTGATGCTCTTTACATGTCATGGAGAATGGAAATCAATACTGGCTTCATGGCATATTGATAGTTTAAAGCCAAAGTCTATTTACACTGATTGATCAATGTAATGTTATTAGAACGTGTACAGGTGATAAAATAAAAACCAACAAACTACAGTGAGTGTTTAAAGATAACATGTTAACATAGGGGAAACCATAAATGACATGCTGAGCTAGGAGCTGTAGTTCTCCAGCAACATTTATGCTTTGTATCCAACAAATATTGTCCGTACGGTTTGAAGTGGTTCTAAAGGCTGAAGGTTTTATAGAATGCATAAAAGGTAAAAAACCTTTAGTATGCAGCTCCCGCCGCATCACTTTAAGGTCTCAGACATTTTCATAGAGCCATGTGCTTTGTAACCAACACAATGTACATTGTACTATTGTGTTTTGTTATTACATGGGAATATGGCTTTGTAATACCGAGTGTGCCACATAGCACCTGCCGGATGGTGCGGATTCCCTTAATGTGCATATGCAATTGATTTTAAAGTGGTTCTAATGGCAGAAGGTTTTTTTTATCTTAATGCATTCTATGTATTAAGCTAAAAAACCTGCGTGCAGTCAGCCTCCCTAATACTTACCTGAGCCCCATCTTGCTCCAGCAATGACGCACGAGACACTCGACTGTCCGAAACTGGCTGAGACAGCAGTGGGCGCCATTGGCTCCTGCTGCTGTCAATTAAAGTCAGTGAGCCAATGAGGAAAGAGAGGGGACAGGGCCAAGCCGCGACTCGGTGTCTGAGTGGGGCCAGGAGAGCTGAAGAGGGACCTGAGAAGAGGAGGATCCGGGCTGCTCTGTGTAAAGCCAACTAGACGAAGCAGGTAAATATAACAAAAAAGACAGACTTTAGTATTACTTTAACCATTATAATGTTTTTAATGGCTGTATATATAAAATATTTCTCATTTTATATTATTGTATTTATATATATTGTTCTTTTCTTTAGTATATTTCGCTACCAACACAATGGAAAAAGGATCTAAAAATGGCTGTCATTCTTAAAAATACACTAGCTACGTTATTTAGTCAAGCACACAGGCAGGGGGGTACACTGCAAAACACTTTATGTCCTATTAACCATTGTAAAATCTCAGTTAATAGTCTTTCCAGGTCCAATGGCTTGCTTCTTTCTCCAATACAGTATAAGTAGGTTTCAGATCTATAACCTTACTGAGAAAGTCTGAGGCCAAGTCGGAGGCTCACAGGTCCTGAAAGGCATAAACTAGCCTGGCCAATTATTGGATCAGGGGCGCCAGAGGTGAAGTGTTACACAAGCACAAGCCTCCTCAATCAGCTCTCATCAAAGTTGCCCTTTAAGTCTCCATACACCAGAGTTTCTTATAATCTGACATATTTAACAAAATATTCATCCTGCTGTCTCATACAAATACTGCCAGGGCCATAAATCAAACCACTTCAGGTATTAAAATTACTGTGCTATATTTTTGAAATCTCATAACATTTTCCGTTAGAAGTGATCTATTTATCTTTTGGACTAAGTGATTCCATGCCTGTATACAGCCAGGGTAAAAATAACACGTTCTGAAGTGAGCAAAAGTGCCCCTTACCTGTTTTATCAGAATTGCACATAATGGTTTCCTTCTCTCGGCCACCTGGTCCGTGTCTCATCCAAACAGAGATCACAAAGGGATCTTTAAGATCAGCAGTCACAATGCCTTCGGGGATCTTCACTGCCTGGGTGCCGTTAAATTCAAACACTTGGTCACTGTCGTGGCCGTTATCGGTTGAGAGCCCCATGGTCCAGTTGGTGGCGCTACTGGGAGGCGGGAGCAGTTCAGCGGTGTTGGCAGTAGCACCTAGATACAAGGAAAATGACAGTGTCAGGAAAAGCCCAGAATCATATCAGAAAGGATTTTTCAGGAGAATCTTTCTTTATGTTTTTATGTGGTGTGGGCATAACCGACCCTGGAAAATCAGCATAGATGTTTCACTAACAGAGTCCCCGGGAAATATTTGAGAATTTCAGGAGGTTTAACGCTCTACCAATACCTGAAAAATCAGTAGATTGACCTTTTAATTTCTTAATTTATTTTTTCACTTGTACTCACGCTATTTCAACATTTAAAGGATAGGTTTACCTTTCGTAAAACATTACACCCATATTAAGAATGTAACAGGTTACGGTTGCAGCAACACCCCCTCCCCAGTTGTGACAGCAGGCCGGAATCTTCTCCCTGCACCCGCTGTCACAATTAAAAAAAATAAAATAAAAAATGCGGCCATGCGGGGCTCCTCCCACCCAGGTCAAATTATTCGTTCCGTGAATGGGAGAACTACAAGTACCAAAACGTACTTTGCAGCTGTTGACTTTTAGTTCTCAATGAACTACCAGAGCGCCAATGAGCGCTCTAGGTAGTTCATTGATGCTTCCTGCCATTGTGTAACTGCCTGCCCATATGAGGTACAAGCAGACAGCTTACACGGACAGCCTGCTGTAGCCTTGCATTGCACCCACGATCTGCAGATCGCAGATGCAGTGCTTTCCAGGCTCCTAGTAAAAAAAAAAAAAATGCACATTTTGTAGCCTGCAAAAAGTTGTGCATTTTTTAATTTATTTTAAAAGATGAACTTATCCTTTAATGCAGACCTCGCATCAGATCGGGAAAGTCGTTTATTCTCTGTAGACACCTGCCACTCCATGAAAAAATGTTGCATAAAAATTATATATATCTATATCTATATATATATATGTATATCAAATTCTTTAGAAAAAAAAAAAAAAAGGGGGGGGGGTATACAACTCCTTTATAGTCTAAATTCCACCCATGTCATCTAGGTAAGGGTTAAATCGCAGGCCTGCTGGCCAGATCCTGTAAAAATGGAGTGTTCCAATTTTAGAACACACTTCATTCAGCACATCATGGGACCATCTTTTGGCAAGATTTGCGATACTCCACTTTCCCGGGATCTCACCAGATGGCCCATGTCGTCACCCTCACCTAGACACTGTAGGCAGAAGCTGTGGTGGTAAATATATACATTTACTTTTTTTAATGTTTGGAAAAATTGTTTGGAGTTTCTATTAATCAATTGGACCTTGCATTTTGAGGACCATTCACACCTCTACTCTGCACAAATGGCAATTACGAGTGTTGATGCACCTCATTTACAACTCAACCACTGTTTTGGTAACACGCTACCAAATGCCGAGGTACATGGCACTGGCAAAAATATAGCCTTAAGGACCTATTTAAATCAATAGGCTGGCTTAATGCAACACGTGTTAATATGCAACGTAAAGCACGGTAACAAACGTGAGTTAAATACGCAGCAAGGGATTGTTCTGGTCAAAATGGTCCATTAACACTAAACCAAATAACGTGCATGGTTCTACAGCTGTAACTAAAATTATTTGGTTGGGGGGGGGATAAGGGAATTCTCAGTACATTTTACCAGCCTACAAAGCTAGTGTTTCCTGTACAGTGTCCCCCCTCATGTGACATCTCTCCATCATGCCTCTTGCTGGATTACGTACTGATCATGTTCCAATCTCTGCAGTGTAAATGACCTCTGCTATGGGGTTCATCTAATACAAGGACACCAGATGGCAGCTTCAGACTCTTACCGCATAGTCTGTGGATAGACTTCTCCGAGTACGTGTCCCTGTCACAGCCTTTGCCGATGTGGCTGGTTTCCAACTGCACTGTTGCTTGAATTGACGTGATTGGTTCATCGCAGGTCTCCAGATGCATGCCAGGGAATAATGCCAGGGACCCAGTGCCAGGCTCATACTCCACTCTCTTACTGTAACCTGTAAATTTCACAAAGGAAGAGGGCAGCATGTCATCGTAACCTTAAAACTGGCAAACTGCAGCAATTTGTTATTTAAACCCCAGTTGCACAAGAAAGCTGATGTTTATTCTGCTTACATTTTGCCCCCCTGATCCCCCCCTTCCCCACTCCACATGCTATTTTTTGAAAATAAAACCTTCCCTTTTTCAGCGCATTATTTTAGACACAGCTATGTCATCAATGAGTGTCTGTGCTTCTCTATGCACTGCAAGCAGATGATGGCTAGTGGGCAGGGTTGGATGGGTGTTGTACAAAACTTCAAAGCAACCTGCCGCAGTACTCCTCCTAAGTACCCATAGGCCAGATGCAAGCAGTTGGATGGCTCTTGAGAGGAGTTATGCAAATATTACATCACCTTCATGGGCGGATGCCAGTCTGAAGGAGTGGTTCTAGGCAGACTGCCCTCAGTAATGCCAACAAGTGAGCCTCCATGATTAAAATAACTGAAATCCAATGAATGAAAGGGGCAGGCGAGAAATGGTAGGCTGCAGAAGTAAGGGCTAAATCATGCTTGACCTTTTGCAGCCATGAAATGAAAAAGGGAACTAAAAAAAGGGAATGACTTGCTGCAGCTTCTAATGCAGGCTGAAAAGCTCACTGTGTGCAGTAACTTTAGACAAAGCATTTTCATTACAAACAGCATGTACTGTGAAACACAATGGTAAGGTTAGAGTCCAGCTTTAATAGGAATACAAAAAAAAAAAAAACCACACTACATTCTCTTTTTTTTTTTTTTTTTTTTTTCTTTTCTTTTTTTTTTTTTTATTTTCTTTATTAAAGATTTTCAACATACAAAACTTTATTAATACAATAATATCATCCCTCCTTAAATGGGGGGATTTAAACTATATGCATACATCTCCCTTACTTTTTCCCCCTCCCCTCCCCTCTCCCCCTCCCCCCCCTTGCGGAAGATACTTAATGAGCCCTTATTTCTCCTTTTTTATACTCTTGCCATACTTCCCAAATCTCTATTCTATTTTCATACTCTTGGTCCTGTTCTCCCCAGGGTTTTAATAATTCTAATTTTCTTGTTGTCTCCACCCGTGATATCCATTCTTTATTTGATGGGGCTTCTGTTTTTTTCCAATTTAGTGGAATTAGGCTTTTCGCTGAGTTAAGCAAATGGGGGATTAGGGTTTTTTTATATAGTTTGATCGGCATTGTCGTCCCATGAAAAAGACATTCCCATGGGTCCTCTTTGACCTCTATATTAGTAATTCTTTTAATTAAAGAGAGGACCTCCTTCCAAAATACCTTTATTTTAGGGCAATCCCACCATATGTGTGTCATTGTTCCAATTTCCTGGCAGCCTCTCCAACAAAATCTTGAGGTCTCCGGGTGGTATCTCCCCACTTTATCTGGGGTTTTATACCATCTGGAGAGTAATTTGTAATTCATTTCCGCCGTATTGCTATCTATCGCCGAGTTATGGGCCAGCCTAATACTTTTATCCCACTGGGATCCCCCCCTTTGAACCCCTAATTCGTTCTTCCATCTCTCCAGCATTGGGAGGTTCCCCTGACCCTCCCCGCTATTCAGGATTTTATAAATATTTGAGATATTATTCTTATTTTTTTCGGAGATGCAGATTTGTTCATATGGGTTAAGGTCGTTTATGTCTCTTATTGGCTGGGGGAGGGATGCTACAAAATGTTTAAGTTGACGATACCTCCACTCATCCAAGTTCCAATTGATTTTCTTTATTTTAAGCTCCGATAAAGTATTTATTTTTCCCTTCTCCATTATATCTTTTAATCTTTTGTCTCCATCTCCCAACCAATTTCCGTGCTCTTTTCCTTCCCCTGGTGGAAAAAATTTTGTGTCTTGTAGTGGTATTAATAATGAATTATACTCCCAATTTCCTCTGTTGTATATTAAGTCCCATATTTTTAGTGCTTGTCGTGTAATAATATGTGTATCAGTTTTCAATTCTCTATATTTGGGTGGAATCCACATAATTTTACCTAGTTTAGTGCCACTTAAAGTGTCTTCCATTTTTACCCAATTTTTCCTACTTTCTTTTTTCCCCCATTCCATCACCCGTGAGATAATTGAGGCTTGGTAATATTTTTTAATGTCGGGTAATGCCAATCCCCCCTGATTTTTAGTTCTACTTAGTGTAGTGTATTTAATCCTTGGTTTTTTGTGCTTCCAAACAAACTTAGTTATTAGTGCCTTTAGTGTTTTAAAGAATGCTTCTGGGATCTGAATAGGTATCATTTGGAGCTTGTATAAGATTTTTGGGAGGATCGTCATTTTTATTACATTTATTCTGCCCATCCATGATATGGCTCTTGAGATTAGTCTATTTATTTCTGTTTTTATATCATTTAATAATGGGATAAAATTAGCTATATATAGTTGTTCTATTTTTGGTGTTAGTTTAATTCCCAGATATTTTAACTCGTCATTTCTCCATATGAAAGGGAATTCTGTTTTTAACCCATCCCCCTCCTGAGTACTCATTTTAATTCTTAATATTTCTGACTTTGTTTGGTTGATTTTTAGATTTGAGAGCTCTCCATATTGTTTGAAGATTCTAATTATGTTTGGCAGAGAAATCCTAGGGTTGGAAACATAAAGCAGCAGATCATCGGCAAAAGCCGCAACCGCACTACATTCTAAAAGGGGTCCACACATGTCCTATGTGTAGAAAAGAAGATTAACGAACTCTACAACCTAACGGGGTCCACACAGGTCAAATATGTAGAAAATAAAATAAAAAGCCTAGGCGCTGTGTGTGCCCACATATGCCCTTCATGTAATAGCTATCAATTTAAAAAGGTGGGCAAAGACACTGATGCCCAAAGATTAAAAATTATGTAACTCCATGTGGATATAAAACCAAAAGTAATTAATTTAAAAATACATTAAAAAACAAAATTTTGCTATAACCCCCAGTCCTTCCTTCCTTCCCTAGTCACCTAAGCCAATACAACCTAGAACCATTTCTAGGCTAGTAAAGTAGAATTCAATCTAGAAAAAAAAATAAATAAAAACAAAACACTGACAGGTGGGATTTTTATGACAGAAGCTCCATAAACACTACAATTCAAATCAATTAAAATTCAGAAATTGTTCCATCTAAACAGACTAGGGATGCACCAATCCGACTGTGTTGGACCAAATACCGATACCGATATCGGACGTTGTGAAATCGGCGATACCGATACCGGAACCGATCCAGAGCTACACAAAGCAAGCGGCTGCAGTACAGAGCAAAGCCGCTGCTTCATGTGTACGGCTCCTCCATTCACAGGCGGAGTGCATCTGATATCACTCCGCCTGTGAGCCGGACCTATACAGGAAGTAGCGGCTCCCATCCCATACTACTACTGCACCAAGTAAGGGATGGCTGAGCCGTTACCAAGCAAAACTCGGATCGACCATTGGATCGGTCAATGTTACCGATCCCCCGATCCATCTAAAATGGCCATATCAGCGCCGATATCCGATCCGAATATCGGTGCATCCCTAAAACAGACTGATATTCCATGCAATCCAATCCCAATGGATAATTAGACTAGATCTGATTAAAAACACTATGACATATGCAGTAATGGGACAGTAGGATTTAAAATGAGAAGTGGGGGGGGGGGGGGTTCAGAAGGACAGAATTGTACAAGGTAAAATGTGTGACCAGCTTCTGTCTGTGTGGCCAGTGTCTGATTCAATGGGTTGCACACCGATAACACAGAACCAAACAGAGAACTGCATCTTGATGTGAAAAGTAAGAGGACAGGTAATTCCTCACCTTGCCAGCTTGCTTTGCATGTTGGTTTAATGCTGATTTTGACCAATATGTCCTCTGTAGCTCTTTTCTTCCCACAGTCGTAGGCGGTCACTGTAAGCTTGTACTGGCGCTCTTTACCGTAATTCAACTTCTCTGTATTCTTGATGTAACCTGAAACATTGAGGCAACATGGCATCATCTTACCAACCATTAAAGTGGTGCAAAAACAAAAAAACGTCTAGTCTAAAATAACCTTTTTAATGTTTTCTAAGAGAGGTTTTAGATATCTAATACAAACATGTGTGAAATGGGTCAATACTCCTAGGCAAATGGGCTGAAATGCCTAAACAGGAGCCTCCACCAATTGAGCAAAAATTAAAAAAGTCAGCAGCTACAACAAATACTGTACCTATTAATTTAAGAAAAACACATACCAGACTAAGAAGTCCAGGGCCATCTTTGTGACGTAATCACGTACCAGCAGTATCCCCAAAGGCAGATTTAGGCTAATATACAGTATCTCACAAAAGTGAGTACACCCCTTACATTTTTGTACGTATTTTATATTTTCATGTGACAACACTGAAGAAATGACACTTTGCTACAATATAAAGTAGTGAGTGTACAGATTGTATAACAGTGTCAATTTACTGTCCCCTCAAAATAACTCAACACACAGCCATTAATGTCTAAACCGCTGGCAACAAAAGTAAGTGCACCCCTAACTCAAAATGTCCAAATTGGGCCCAATTTGCCATTTTCCTTCCCCGGAGTCATGTGACTCGTTAGTCTTACAAGGTCTCAGGTGTGAATCGGGAGCAGGTGTGTTAAATTTGGTGTTATCGCTCTCACTCTCTCATACTGGTCACTGGAAGTTCAACATGGCACTTCATGGCAAAGAACTCTCTGAGGATCTGAAAAAAAGAATTGTTGCTCTACATTAAGATGGCCTAGAATAAGAAGTTTACCAAGACCCTGAAACTGAGCTGCAGCATGGTGGCCAAGACCATACAGCGGTTTAACAGAAGAGGTTCCACTCAGAACAGGCCTCGCCATGGTAAACCAAGCAGTTGAGTGCACATGCTCAGCGTCATAACCAGAGATTGTCTTTGGGAAATAGAAGTAGGAGTGCTGCCAGCATTGCTGCAGAGGTTGAAGGGGTGGGGGAGGGAAAGCCTGTCAGTGCTCAGACCATACACCGCATCAAATTGGTCTGCATGCCTGCCGATCCAGAAGGAAGTCTCTTTTAAAGATGATGCACAGGAAAGCTTGCAAACGGTTTGCTGAAGACAAGCAGACTAAGGACATGGATTGCTGGAACCATGTCCTGTGGTCTGATGAGACCAAGATAAACTTATTTGGTTCAGATGGTGTCAAGTGTATGTGGTAGCAACCAGGTGAGGAGTACAAAGACAAGTGTGTCTTGCTTACAGTCAAGCATGGTGGTGGGAGTGTCATGGTCTGGGGCTGCATGAGTGCTGCTGGCACTGGGGAGCTACAGTTCATTGAGGGAACCATGAATGCCAACATGTACTGTGACATACTGAAGCAGAGCATGATTCCCTCCGGAGACTGGGCCACAGGGCAGTATTCCAACATGATAACGACCCCAAACACACCTCCAAGACTACCACGGCCTTGCTAAAGAAGTTGAGGGTAAAGGTGATGGACTGTCCAAGCATGTCTCCAGACCTAAACCCTATTGAGCATCTGTGGGGCATCCTCAAACAGAAGGTGGAGGAGCGCAAGGTCTCTAACATCCACCAGCTCTGTGATGTCGTCATGGAGGAGTGGAAGAGGTCTCCAGTGGCAACCTGTGAAGCTCTGATGAACTCTATGCCCACGAGGGTTAAGGCAGTGCTGGAAAATAATGGTGGCCACACAAAATATTGACACTTTGGGCTCAATTGGGACATTGTCACTTAGGGGTGTACTCACTTTTGTTGCCAGCGGTTTAGACATTAATGGCTGTGTGTTGAGTTATTTTGAGGGGACAGCAAATTTACACTGTTATACAAGCTGTACACTCACTATTTTCCATTGTAGCAAAGTGTAATTTCTTCAGTGTTGTCAAATGAAAAGATATAAAATATTTACAAAATGTGAGGGGTGTACTCACTTTTGTGAGATACTGTATGCACAGCGTTGTTTTTACTGTTTATTCATGAGAGTGCAATTTTGATTTCTAATAAATAGTCTTTGACAGTTTTACACTATGCGGAGCATGGGTCTCCTCCTCAGTTTTTCTTGGGGTGAGATCAGATTACCAGGTGTTTTGAGTGAGGATTTTTGGGCTTCATGTCCATGCAACTAAATATCTTAAATTGATTCTGGGCTCAGTCTACAACCAACTGATGATAGGTGTGCCATTGAGGTGGATTTTTATACCAACACGACTAACATGAACTTTCAATGATTTAGTGGGTCATGTTGTTCTGGTAAGCCATTTTGGTAAATGACCTCTGGTAGAGGTTGGCTCCCTGGTGTGGGGGGTGCACTTCATTGTGTTCAGGTGAACTCTGTGACTAATAAGTGGACTTTTAGGTTTACATACATGATATGCACAATATTCACATTGGTGCAGCACATTTAGTGCCGGTTCACACTAATATGACTTGTCAGGCGACTTGGCCAGTCTGGCAAGTCGCGCACCGTCGCGGTCCATTTAGTAGTACAGGAACGGTTCTAATAGGAGCGACACAAGTCGCTCCAACTTAGAAAAAGGGTCCTGTACTACTTCGGGACGACCTGGAGAGCCTTGCATAGACATTAATTTTATGAAGTCCGTGCAAGTCTCGCTGCACGCGACTTCACAGGTCGCCCCCAAAGTCGGAGCGACGTAGTGTGAACCGGCACTTAGTGTTCTCTGTGAATATCAGGTGGACTCATGTTTATATGCACGACAGTTCCAAATAAATTTTTTTAAAAGTGCAGGAAAAAAGTTTTTGTTTTGCCATCTTCCTACAGCCTTAAGTATTTACAGGTCCTTCGGATCCCCCACAGCTCCTCGAATATGGGAGCAGCCTGTGACTTCCTGATGACTCATAGCCGGTCCCCTACTTGTGAATGTGTGAGGCATGGACAGCTGGGTAGACTAGTCATGTAGCCTCCTGGGACAAACATCATAAATCCCAGGAGACTACATTCAAGGAGGAGGAGTGAGGCTCAGAGCCAGCAAGAATCATCCTTGCCTAGGCGAGGAATAGGGAAAGGGAAGAAAATATGGTAAAGGTTTTTGTTTCCCCCCCCAAAAAAAGCCATTTGTTCCAAAGGTAGGGAGGAAGGGATCTGATTGCTTGATAGAAAAAAATGTGACTGAAGGTCTTCTTTAACTAGAAAACTAAAATGACTTGATCTATATGCCTGCCCTCCCTTAAAAGTATAGGGTTAACTTTTTTTTCCAGATTCATACTAACCTAGCTGGATGCAGCATTGGTTCAATGCTGCATCTATACCCGAATGCCTCTAATGGGCCATACACACTATAAGATTTTCTGAAGACTTTTTCCTTTAGATTTACCAAAACCATATAATATGAGGTCAAACCTAAACACTTTCAATTTGTATGCAATCTGGCAACCCTTGCACTACATAGAAAAGGTAAATCTGAAGGAAAGTCTTCAGAAAATCTTATAGTGTGTATGGCCCTTTAGACTGAGAACCAAGTGATCTAACACCGCAGATCACTAGAATTTCAAAGCTCACCAAGCAGAGAGCTGCTGACTGGCAACGGCTCTCTGCTCTGCCCTCATCTCCTCCTAACTGGAGCGCTGGGTTGTGGGAGTGGCCAGCTCAGATGAGCAGGGCTCTGGTCCAGACATGTGGGCGGATCATGACTCCATCGTCGCTATCTTGCCCAAGCTAGGCCCGGCTCTATGATGTAAGCAGACAGCGGACTTCAGCCCGCAGTCTGCTGAAAACAGGTCACGGGAGTGCAGAATGAACCGCACTTCTGTGATTCATAGGAGAAGTACAGCCAAACAAACTATGGCTTAACTTATCCTTTAAAGTTACTGGAGGCCATGCTATCCCTGACTCCCTCAGCCAGTGTCAATTATAACATGCAGGTTCGGATTCATCAGAACCCCACATACATTATTGGCAATGTCTGCATTCCCAGAGAAAGGGGTTTTCTGAATCTACATCAAGAAGTCAATGTAGAAGCAAACAGTGCAGCAGAGATCTTCTGTAAACTTCATAAGAACATGGGATAATTATTACTATAGACATATGTTCCCTTTTTCACAATACAGGTCGGGATTTACATTACAGGGCGATCCCGTCACAAAGGTCATAGCAAACAGACAAAAGATTTGCAGAGCTGCACTGACACACCACATGGAGCTGGAAGGTTCTGCATAGAGGAGCTTAGTGTGTGAAAGGCTTACATGGCACATATAATACACTATTATGATGTTTGTGGTGCGGGGAAGGGTGTTTGCTTTATAGTTACATTATAAATCCTTTACTTAAAAAAAAAAAACACATACTACCATCAACTTCAGTTACCAAAGGAGCTTACAGTCTGATGTTCCTTTACACACAATCTGGATGGAAATTAACAAGTAAAAAGTCATAAAGCTCAAGAGGAACATACAAGGTGTGCCTGTAAGAAGTATCTCCTGTTGGAAATGAATCCAGGACTCAGGGCTGCAAGACTACAGGAGTCACTGCAACATGAACATCCCAGAATATCTGTCAGGACGGTCCTAACTACGGCCATTGTTCAAAAGGAACACAAGCTTGTCATACTTTTAACCTGGACAAATATGCCAGGTGTTCATATTTCCAGCATTTACATCAGCTCAAAGTGCCTCACAATACAATGCCTGCACCCCCCCCCCCATATTAACAAATGCACAGAATACTTCTGGGGTCCCCCCCCCCAGCGCTTCAAGCCCCTCCTCTTCATCGGGTGCCCCCACAGAAAGCCGCTTTTAGAGACCCGCTACAGCGTCCATTCACCACAGACAGCGGGACTCGTGCTATCAATGTGTCCAATGAGAGAGACAGCAGCTGGATCGAATCAGGCTGGGGGGGGGGGGGGGGGCTGCAGAACAGAAGGTTTTTCACCCTAATGCATTAACCATTTGAACTGCTGATAGGTTAACGGTCTTCTAGCCAAATCTAAAGTGTAGAAAGGTTAGAACCTCTGCCAGGCTTTAACTGGCTGTGTCACCATTGGAGACATTTCCTCTAACAACCAGGTGACACAGACAGGATTTATATAGTGCAAACAGCTTGCGCAACAACTTGCATAGCTGATCTTAAAGAGGAAGTAAACCCTCCTCTTGACACTTGTACCTATAAGTAAGCCTATGATAAGGCTTACCTATATGTACTGTAAATATCTCCTAAACATGTACCGTTTAGGAGATATTTACCTTACATGCAGCCAGTGACGTCACTGGCACATGCGCTGTGAAGGAACGGCCGCTGGTGCCGTTCCTTCCGAGACCCATGCCGTGACCGTCGGCTCCCGCGCGCGTGCACGGGAGTGACGTCACCGCGGCTCCGGCCGATCAGATGGCCGGATGCCGCCATCCCGGAAGACGGGCGACTGGACATGTCGCCCGTCATACAGGTAAGCGGATGGCACGGCGGGGGCTCGTTCTAAGGTAAGTATTTCATAATGAGCTAGTATGCTGTGCATACTAGCTCATTATGTGTTTCTCTTACAGGTTGCAAAAAGAAGAGAATTTTTTTTTTCAGGTTTACAACCTCTTTAAGTGTTCATTTAATGGCGAATACTCTATTATAACATGAGGAAACTAAAGCTGAATTCTTGCTACACGCTTCTACCCAGCACACATCTCCATATGATTGCAATGCTGAGCAGGCTGTAAAAAGGCAGAAAACTTAAATTCAAAATGTTCTACGACTCTTTTTCCCAACATCTGCTGTTGACTTTTTTACAGCAACTTATTAAATTCAATTGTAAGAAACTCCCAACATCACCTCATGCAGAATCACATGCATCACTTGGTATTTACCATCAGAACCTGACAAACACAGAACGGTATGACACCTTCTGTCACAATGGACTGTGACTGTAAACAAGGAACAGAAGGCAGGTTTGCTTTGTCAAGTTCAGTCTTTCAAACAGAAGGAAGTGATCATGAGGAAGAAATTGGACTGTAAGGGATACATGTCTATACTCCTCTATTCTGAAGCCGCTCCTGTCCGGTCACATGACAGGCTTCCAGCGCTGGCTTCAGTGTAGAGGAGAGGCAGAGACAACGGCTGCAGAGCCTGGGTGGTGACATCACCTATAGGCTTACTATGGAGTAGCCGTTGTCAGCTATCCCTCCTCTACACTGAAGGTGGCGCTGGAAGCCAGTCATGTGACCGGACAGGAGCGGTTTCAGAATAGCGAAGTATAGGCATCTTTTCTTTTAGTCTTAGACTGGGGGTCGGAGTAGGTTCAGGTTTAGTTAAAGTGGTGTTCCAGCCTCCCCCTCCAAAAATTAAAAGTCAGCAGCTACACATACTGTACACAGACTGTAGCTGCTGACTTTTGATATTAGGACACTTACCTGTCCTGGAGTCCAGCGATGGTAAGGGAACCCAGCAGTGAAGCCTTTAAGAGTAGGACTAGAATTTCACAGTAAGTACCTTTCCCATTCTATCTGGGGAAAAAGAAAGACACCAATGACGGTGAACTTACCATCTTTGTCAATGGTGAATGGTACATCAGGAGTCACTATCTCGTAGCTGCAGATCTGGCTGAACTGAGGAGAGCAGTCTGCGTCCACAGCCTCCACTTTAAGGATGCTGTCATACTTCTTTCCTTCGATGACCGTGGCTTTGTACGATTTTTCCTTGAAGACTGGAGCATACTCGTTCACGTCATTCACTTGGATGTGTACAGTCGCCCTGCAACAAGGCAATAATGCATGATGAATGAGAAAACCTGCACACTCGCAACTGGGGTCTAATAAGTGGAAAGAAAATGCTGGGGAGAATAGGAGTCCTGCTGGGACGGCACAACAACTCTGCCACCTCTGCAATACCCAGACGTACCAAGCCAAGTGTACAAAAGCTCATTCGTTTGAAAAATCAAGACTCCCTTTGAGTGATCCTGTCACGAGAGTTTAAAATATGTTATGTTTGACAGCTGGCATCTCCAGATGACTGCATACACCTTTCTCACCGAAACTGCTCCTGTGCCCGAGAAACCTGCCACCCGCTATACAAGAATCTAGTTTAGAAGATCATTTCCAGTGCTTTGGAAAGCCTGCTGTCCCCACACTGCAAAGCACGTTACCGTGCAGAGGGCTCACTGACTTTTATGCTGTGCCCACTGCGGTCAGAAGTTCCCTTTACTTGCCTAACCTGATCTCAGAGCCCGAATCTGCTTACAGAACATTTCAGAAAGCTCATGAATGAGGCAGTGAACTAGATATTAGCGGTGCACCAAAATGAAAATTCCAGTGCCGAAACAGAAAATTCAGGATGCATTTGGCTGAAAACTAAAACCAAAATGTTTTTTTTTTTTTAAATGTTTACATTTAACCACTTGCCGACCAGTCACGTTGACTGTACTACGGCAAAGTGGTTCGTTATCGTCTGACGACGTAGACCTACGTCACCAGACATTCCCCTCTCTCGGCGGTGCGTTCCCGCTGTATTCAGTCACAGCGGGAGTCGGGCCAGGGGAGGAGCGGCAGTGATCACCACCGCTCTTCCCCGATCGTCTGGGAATCGAGTGTGAAGATCCGCCTGCTTGTGTAAACAAAGCGGGCGGATCTCCTAAGTGACAGGCAGGGTCAGATTGCAGGGTTCAGCATAGCTGAACCTGCGATCTGTCCCTGTGTCACTCAGTCCCCTCCCCCCACACACGTCAGTAAGCACCAGGCATACATTAACCCCTCCCGCTCCAATAAAAATTAACCCCTTCCCTGCCAGTGTCATTTCTACAGTAACAGTGCATATGTATAGCACTGATTACTGTAGTAATGTCACTGGTACCCCCAAAAGTGTAAAAAATATCAGTCAAGGGTCCGATCTGTCCGCCGCAATGTCGCAGTCCAGCAAAAAAAAAAAAAAAAAAAAAAAAATCACAGATCGCCGCCATTACTCAAAAAAAAAAAAAAAAACACCAAAAGCCAGAAATCTTTCCCGCAATAACTTTTGTGCAAACCAATCAAAATACGCTTATTGCGATTTTTTTTTTACCAAAAATATGTAGCAGAAAACAAATTGGCCTAAAATGATGAAAAAAATTTGATTTTTACATTTTGGGGGATTTCATATAAAAAAAATGTGAAAAATGTTGTTATTTTTTCAAAATTTACGCTCTTTTTTTGTCTATAGCGCAAAAAGTAAAAATCGAACAGGTGATCAAATACCACCAAAAGAAAGCTGTTTGTGGGGAAAAAAAGGACGTAAATTTAGTTTGGGTACGGCGTCGCACGGACGCGCAATTGTCAGTTAAATTCGCACAGTGCCGAATCGCAAAAAGTGGCCCAGACGTAAGACAGCAAAATCCTCCGGTGGTAAAGTGGTTAATTAATGTGGCTGGCATTTTTGCCTTAAAGTCAATAGGGGGCGTTTTTGCCTCAAAGTCAATAGGGGGCGTTTTTGCCT
The DNA here is from genome assembly GCF_965119305.1 of Pelophylax lessonae. Classification (NCBI taxonomy): domain Eukaryota; kingdom Metazoa; phylum Chordata; class Amphibia; order Anura; family Ranidae; genus Pelophylax; species Pelophylax lessonae. The sequence goes on along the minus strand of NC_138779.1, from coordinate 25,567,860 downwards.
CAAAGTCAATAGGGGGCGTTTTTGCCTCAAAGTCAATAGGGGGCGTTTTTGCCTCAAAGTCAATAGGGGGCGTTTTTGCCTCAAAGTCAATAGGGGGCGTTTTTGCCTCAAAGTCAATAGGGGGCGTTTTTGCCTCAAAGTCAATAGGGGGCGTTTTTGCCTCAAAGTCAATAGGGGGCGTTTTTGCCTCAAAGTCAATAGGGGGCGTTTTTGCCTCAAAGTCAATAGGGGGCGTTTTTGCCTCAAAGTCAATAGGGGGCGTTTTTGCCTCAAAGTCAATAGGGGGCGTTTTTGCCTCAAAGTCAATAGGGGGCGTTTTTGCCTCAAAGTCAATAGGGGGCGTTTTTGCCTCAAAGTCAATAGGGGGCGTTTTTGCCTCAAAGTGAACAGGGGGCGTTTTTGCCTCAAAGTGAACAGGGGGCGTTTTTGCATCAAAGTGAACAGGGGGCATTTTTGCATCAAAGTGAACAGGGGGCATTTTTGCATCAAAGGCAATGGGGGGGGGGGGCACTTTAAAGATAATGGGACACGATTTTGCATCAAGGTCAATGAGACTCAGCATGCCATTATCAGCACCTTTTTTTTTTTTTTTCCTATTGGCAAAACACCAATAACCCTTATTCCAGGCGATAATTTTCAGCAGCCGATATATTGGTGCATCCCTATTAGATATGGTACCTGGCATAGTACGAATCTTAAACACAACCCTTATGCCAGGACAGGCTAAATTATAAGGTTGGTTGCCAAAGTGTAAGAGTTTTTTTTTTTCTTGTTAATTCATGTTTCCTTATAATCAGTCAGACTTGCTGGCACCCATAAATGTTGTGGAATACAATAAAGGTATATGCGATATCCATATGGGTGATTGAAGACAACACTTCAAAAGAGGCACAAATGTTATTACAAACCTACAGCAAAATATGTACATAAATTACTGCGTGCGTCACATAAAACACTTATTTATTTATACACACTAAAGTGGCCTTTTAATCTTTAATGAGGAATGACTGGATCTGTGCTGGAAATTAGCTGCAGGTATCAGATGTAATGGGCATAGAAAGATTAAGAAAAGCAGCCGATATCAGAAAGAAGGTCAAATAGGATGGGGACACATGCATGAAAGATTTTACTATATAAATCACCTAAAACTGAGAAAAAAGGGATGCGAGCACCAGCCAGAAGAAAGCTATACCCCTGCCCCTACACCTTCCTTGGGTGAGAGTGGATCCCCTATAAAATATACTATGGAGATGTACACATTCACAGGTTATATAAAACCTTTACCCACAGCTCCCAAATCAGACGTCTACGGTAGCTGCGGATGTGACTTTGGCATGCAGCATCCGGCATTTTTGTGAGTATGGATCCCTTAGTCTGATTCCTACATTCCAATCTACCTGATACATTTCCATGTTTATTACTATGTTATATTTTTAAATAAATTTACTTTATAAATTATGTCTATGCATCTACCCCTGAAGAGTGAGACTGAACTCACGAAATGCGTCAGTTTGCTACAGATGCTATGACAGATGTACTATTTGATATGTATGTACCAATGTAATGGATTTGTACACTTCGGCCAACTGTTCGGCAATAGGACACCTCCTTCCCAGTTTCATTACTGGCATTAATTCAATAAACTTGCATTATGTTTTTATTACTGGTCGTGGGGCGCTTCATCTAAAGTCCCAATGGGAAAAACTCTGCAATTTCAGGTTATATAAAAAGATTACTTTCTAGTTTCCCTCAGTGCCTCTGACACCTTGAGCAACATGCAGAAAACTGGCTGGGAAAGAGGGATTGCGGACCTCAATGTTTTATATTTCATAATGGGGTGGGGAAAAGTGCTTTTCTTTAGGCCTGAGGTACCCAAACCTTCTAAACAAAGGGCCAGTTTACTGTCCATTAGACTTCACAGGAGCCGAACTGTGGCCAGTGTAACAATGCCTCAGGCTTAGTAGTTAGTGGGAGGAAAAAAATAGTGGCCCGTCCTTGGTGTCAGTGGGAGGGAGGAATGGTGGCCCGTCCTTGGTGTCAGTGGGAGGGAGGAATGGTGGCCCGTCCTTGGTGTCAGTGGGAGGGAGGAATGGTGGCCCATCCTTGGTGTCAGTGGGAGGGAGGAATGGTGGCCCATCCTTGGTGTCAGTGGGAGGGAGGAATGGTGGCCCATCCTTGGTGTCAGTGGGAGGGAGGAATGGTGGCCCATCCTTGGTGTCAGTGGGAGGGAGGAATGGTGGCCCATCCTTGGTGTCAGTGGGAGGGAGGAATGGTGGCCCATCCTTGGTGTCAGTGGGAGGGAGGAATGGTGGCCCATCCTTGGTGTCAGTGGGAGGGAGGAATGGTGGCCCATCCTTGGTGTCAGTGGGAGGGAGGAATGGTGGCCCATCCTTGGTGTCAGTGGGAGGGAGGAATGGTGGCCCATCCTTGGTGTCAGTGGGAGGGAGGAATGGTGGCCCATCCTTGGTGTCAGTGGGAGGGAGGAATGGTGGCCCATCCTTGGTGTCAGTGGGAGGGAGGAATGGTGGCCCATCCTTGGTGTCAGTGGGAGGGAGGAATGGTGGCCCATCCTTGGTGTCAGTGGGAGGGAGGAATGGTGGCCCATCCTTGGTGTCAGTGGGAGGGAGGAATGGTGGCCCATCCTTGGTGTCAGTGGGAGGGAGGAATGGTGGCCCATCCTTGGTGTCAGTGGGAGGGAGGAATGGTGGCCCATCCTTGGTGTCAGTGCGAGGAATGGTGGCCCATCCTTGGTGTCAGTGCGAGGAATGGTGGCCCATCCTTGGTGTCAGTGCGAGGAATGGTGGCCCATCCTTGGTGTCAGTGCGAGGAATGGTGGCCCATCCTTGGTGTCAGTGCGAGGAATGGTGGCCCATCCTTGGTGTCAGTGCGAGGAATGGTGGCCCATCCTTGGTGTCAGTGCGAGGAATGGTGGCCCATCCTTGGTGTCAGTGCGAGGAATGGTGGCCCATCCTTGGTGTCAGTGCGAGGAATGGTGGCCCATCCTTGGTGTCAGTGCGAGGAATGGTGGCCCATCCTTGGTGTCAGTGCGAGGAATGGTGGCCCATCCTTGGTGTCAGTGCGAGGAATGGTGGCCCCATCCTTGGTGTCAGTGCGAGGAATGGTGGCCCCATCCTTGGTGTCAGTGCGAGGAATGGTGGCCCATCCTTGGTGTCAGTGCGAGGAATGGTGGCCCATCCTTGGTGTCAGTCCTTGGTGTCAGTGGGAGGAATGGTGGCCCATCCTTGGTGTCAGTGGGAGGAATGGTGGCCCATCCTTGGTGTCAGTGGGAGGAATGGTGGCCCCATCCTTGGTGTCAGTGGGAGGAATGGTGGCCCCATCCTTGGTGTCAGTGGGAGGAATGGTGGCCCCATCCTTGGTGTCAGTGGGAGGAATGGTGGCCCCATCCTTTGTGTCAGTGGGAGGAATGGTGGCCCCATCCTTGGTGTCAGTGGGAGGAATGGTGGCCCCATCCTTGGTGTCAGTGGGAGGAATGGTGGCCCATCCTTGGTGTCAGTGGGAGGAATAGTGCCCCATCATTGGTGCCACTGGGAGCAATAGAGCCCCATTGTTGTCAGTTGGAGGAATGATGCCCCACTGTTGGTGTCAGTGGAAGGAATGGTGTCTCATCATTTGTGTCAATGGTAGCAATAATACTTTATTTGCATTAAAGGCACAGTCCCATTTCAGTCAGCAGATAACAGCTGAATAAAAATGGAGATTGCCACCAGATGGAGGGTATGGTCAGCCCTTCATCAGCAATGACCACAGGAGCTCACGCTATAACAAGTCACCATGCTGTCAAAGACATGCAATCATGTGTTAATCCCAGGATGACTAGCAGCCACCTCTTTTATAGGCCTCGGGTTAGTAACCCTATACCCAAATACAACGCTGTCACCTTTACCACCATTGCTCTTACTTGTGAGACTTTTTGGCACTGGATCCATCTGGTCCTTTCCCGCAGTCATAGGCCTGGATGGTAAATGTGTAATCCTTCTGCAGCTCGCAGTCCAGTTTCTGCGTAGAGCGGATAACTCCCTCTCCGGTGGACTTGTCTACCACCACGGCCTCAAACGGCACATCCTGGTCATGGATCTTAAAGCCGCAGATTTCACCTAGCGGAAACGACAAGAGAATGAGGTTATGGTCTGCAGATGGGCAGGTTTAACCCTTTCTCTGCCAGGGTTCCCCTCACAAAAAAAAAAAAAGGGTTGAAAACCAAGCTGAGGGGAGAGGCAGGTAAGACACACGCACACAAACGGGGCAAATTATCAAACACAGTGGTACGGACATAACCAAAAGAAGAGAGAAAACATGACTTTCAGCAGCCAGGGGGGGGTGTGAGGGTCTGTGGACAAGGCAGAAGCATTGTGCTTTTATTTTTTTTTTATTTTTAACCGATGAGGTGATTGTCCTAGTCAAACATATAGCAGATGCCTGCCTATCAAGCAAGTCCAAGTTATATTGCATCCACTCATGCAGGAGTATAAAGAGAAATAATAAAAATGTATAGACAGGCATTTCACAGGAGTACTTGAAATTTCGACCAAAAGACAAAATAAAAAAAAATAAAAAACCAAAAAGAGAAGAAAAAAAAAAAAAAAGAAGAGAGATGATGAAAGTAGGCATGCAGCCTGGAGGCTGATGTTCATAGAAAGGAGACTGTTCTCTGCCAAGCAATGGCAATGCTGATTTAAAGGGTCAGTCCACTCAATAATAGTGTTAGTTATGGTTGAATACTGGTGAAATGAACCACCCACTGGATTCTTGTATCACTGAGGGACAATGAAACCTCATCACCAAGGCTTTCATGCCTGCCTTCCTCTGTACGGATGCTGCTGCCTTCCACAGATTGCATCAGCAGAGTGACCACGGCACTCATCTTACTGTCCCAGGCAGGAGGGCAGAACATGGAAATCAGATGGCAAAAATTGCACTCTCTGGGTTGTTGGAGATATAAGAAACTAGTGGATTGTTCATCTCGCCAGAATTGACTCAAAACAAGATATCAGCGATGGGTAGACTGACCCTTTGACCAGTGCAGAGGGTTAGAATGCAGAGTATGAGAGATGAGGAAGCTTCAGCGACACCTCCAGCACCTTTACAGTTTCAAAATCTGTTATAGGAATGGAGCAGAGGAAAGAACACTAAAATATAGGTGAAGTCTTCCTGTGCAATGAACCTGGCTAATCAGGGAATCAAAAGCAAAGAATAAAAAAAAAAAAACCTTTGTAATGTAGAAATATCAGCAGCTCAGACATCCATTTCAAAAGCTATTTACAAGAAGGCAGAGCTGGAAGAGGTATGACATGTGTTCCCATATACAATTCTAGTTATAGAGGGTGATGCTAATAAAATAGATGCATAGGGAAGGCACCCTATAAATAGGATTTTACAGAGGGTTGTTAGCATTGCTGTCCTGAGAGCCAGACTAGCTGACTCTGTCCTCGTCGTCAGGTTTATAGAACATTCAGGGCCATTTTACACACAGTGTGGTGACCGGTGTTTTTCCGCACTGGAAGAACGTCAGTCGCCGCTGGGACACACAGAAAATTGGGACTTTTGACTTACTGTAAAATCCATTTCACTGATGTTCATTGACGGACACAGCTCCTGATATTCATAACCATTGGGTTATACTGCCCCCTACAGGAGCCAGACACTAGACCGAAAAGAATTCTGGCTACAACCATGGGCAGTCCAAGTTGGTATATTCCCTCTCTCTGTCAGGAGAATCATAACTCCACAGAGGGGTGGGTACGGTGTCCGTTAATGAACATCAGAGAAATGGATTTTACGGTAAGTCAAAAATACCATTTTCTCTTTCCTTCATTGACGGACACAGCTCCTGATATTCATAACCATTGGGACGTCCCAAATCAGTGTTAAACATGAGGGGTGGGAAACAGCAAAAAAATTCCCAAGGCTAAACATTAGCCAACCAGGCAACAGGAGCTCAACCAAACAACTGGAGCTCACCTGAAAAGAACAATACACCTTCAAACAGGACCAGGTCCTCTTAAAACAGCCTGCAAAACCTTGTGGCCAAAAGAAGCATCTGCAGATGCCAACACATCCACTTTATAAAACTTTTTAAAAAAAAAGTGTGCACTGACGACCAGCCTTGCAAACCTGCGCCACTGACTCCTGATGACGGAAGGCCCAGGAGGCATTAAGCGCCCTAGTAGAGTGAGTCATAATAGGGAAAGGAGGAACCTGATCCCTGATGGAATAGGCCTGAACCACCGTCTGTCTGATCCATCTGGAAATGTTCGCAGAGGAAGCCGACAAACCTTTTCGAGGTCCATCCGTGAGCACAAAGAGTCCGACTTCCTGAAAGACTCTGTAGCTGCCAGGTACACAATAATTGCCCGGACCACATCCAAGGTATGCAAGGCAATTTCCTTCAGATGTTTAGGCCTGGGACACAGGGAAGGCAACACAATGTCTTCATTCAAATGAAAATGACAACCTTTGGAAAGAACGATGGACAGGAATGAAGAACCACCCTATCCTTGTGAATCATCAGGTAAGGTGAATGACAGGATAACGCCGCCAGTTCAAAAAGCCTGCACGCAGAGGTGATAGCCACTAAAAAGTTCACCTTCAGGGACAGCGTAAGCAGGGGAATCTCCCAAATATTTTCAAAGGGAGGCTTCTGTAGAGCCGAAAGCACCATATTGAGATCCCAAGACTGCAACGGAGCCCGAATAGGAGGAACCAAACGTCGGACAACCTGAAGAAAGGTATGCACCAGGGAGTGTGAAAATTTCTGTTCAACCCCCCGTTGAAGGAAAGTCAAGATCCGAGCCACCGGGAAGGAGCGAGAAAGAACCCCAAGAGACTCACACCACGCAATGTACGTCTTCCACATACGATGTGAGATCTTCCTAGAGGTAGATTTCAACAGTGTAGGAATCACTGATTCAGATAAACCTCTATCCTTCAGCACCTGGCATTCAACGGCCAAGTCGTCAAAGCCAGCGACTGTAAACAGGGAACGTCAGCGACTAGCCGCACCAGATCAGCGTACCAAACCTGGGGAGGCTAGTCCGGAGCCACTAAGGTGACTGGAATCCAACCTGCCTCAATCCTGCATAGAAGTCTGGGCAGAAGCTTGAGAGGAGGAAGGCGTAAATCAGATGATACTGAGCCAACGGGGCCAGCAGCGCGTCTGTGGCGTCCGCCAGAGGATCCCTTGACCGAGCCACAAACCTCTGCACCTTTGTTGAGCCGAGACGCCAACAGATCCACCTTGGGGATGCCCCACCCGAGACGAACACCACCGGATGAAGGGACCACTGGTACAAACCGTTCTGCCCACCTTAGAATGCCAGCTACCTCCAAAGCCACCAGGACACTTCTTGTGCCCCCTTGGTAATTGACATAAGCCATGGCTGTGGCATTGTCAGATTGAATGCGCACTGGAAAACCCTGAAGACGATCGGTTCAATGATCCAGATACAGTCTGATCGCTCGAAGTTCCAAGACATTGATTGGGAGTGTGGATTCTTCCAGCATCCAGATCCCCTGAGCAGAATGCTTGCCAAGGATGCCTCCCCTGTTGGACAGGCTGGCATCCGTGGTGACCACTGTCCAATACAAGGGGAGGAAGAATTTGCCCAGCCGAAGCGCCGGAGAACAAAGCCACCATATCAGAGACTCCTTGGAATGTGAAGGTAGGCATCCTTGCCATCGATAGAGGCGAGGAAATCCCCCTGACGCAGGGATGCCACCACTGTTCGAATGGACTCCATTCTGAACTTCTGTACCCGCACAAAGCAGTTTAGCACCTTGTGGCCCAGGATTGGACGCACTTTGCCTTCCTTCCTTCCTGAGAACTGTGAACAGGTTTGAGTAAAAACCCAGAAAACGTTCCGAGGTCGGAACCAGGACAATCACCTCTTGAAGGAACAGGTCTTGTACCGCCCTAAACAGGCCCTGTAAGCAATCTGGGGACAGGCGCAAGTTGGAAGAAAAAAAAAACCTTGCTGGGGGACGAGAATAAAACTCGATCTTGTGGCCGGACCAAATGACTTTAGGAACCCACTTGTCTTGCACCCAGGAAATCCGATATGGGTGAGGGCGCACCTTCATGTCCACGGGTCTGGAGAAGCCCGATCTTGGCTTGCCAGACAAGGTTTGTTTGGATCCTCCAGAAGAGGTCCCGAAAGGCTTCGAGCCCTTGTCAGTCGACCCTGAGGGACGAAAAAAAAAGTTTGCGACATCAGGGAAATGGTGAATACTGGCCTCTTTGCCCGAACCAGCAAGAACGTACATAGTGCGGGCCATAGCCTCCGCCTTCCAGTCAGCCAAATTATTAAAGACCGGGGACTCTTTAGCCGGAATCATGGTTGCCTTGTTTAATCCGGAAACCGGAGGGTCCACCACCAGTGGAACAGTCCACTTCTTAAAAAGGAAGTAAACCCTCCTCTGACAGTTTCACCTATAGGTAAGCCTATAATAAGGATTACCTATAGGTACTGTAAATATCTCCTAAACATGTACCGTTTAGGAGATATTTACCTTTCATGCAGCCAGTGACGTCACTGGCGCATGCCCTCTGAAGGAACGGCCGATCGTGCCGTTCCTTCAGAGCCCCGTGCCGTGACCGTCGGCTCCCGCACGCGTGTGCGGGAGTGACGTCACCGCGGCTCCGGCCAATCAGATGGCCGGATGCCGCGATCCCGGAAGATGGGTGACTGGACATGTCGCCCGTCATAGAGGTAAGCGAGCGGCCCGGCCTCGTTCTAAGGTAAGTATTTGATAATGAGCTAGTATGCGATGCATACTAGCTCATTATGTCTTTCTCTTTCAGGATGGAAAGAAAAAAAAATGTTTTTTTTTCGGTTTACAACCTCTTTAAGAAGGGACTCCTCATAGGGGTAACGCCTAGTAAAGCGCTTAGGGACCCCACAGGGTTGCTTTGGCCATCCCCACTCTTTAGCAATAATTCTGTCAAAATAGGAAGGGAAAGGAAACACCTTTGCTGCTTTGGATGGTTTGTGAGTGCCAAAGGGTACCTGCGTCTCCGTCGCAGCTTCAGCTGCGTCCTCCACCTTCAGGGTCTCCCGCAAAGATACAATCAGTGCATCCACCAGTGCCTTTTTGTGCGTGGTTGCAAACGTGGAGGAATCATCCTCACTATCAGGAGGATTCCAGGCGTGTGGTTGCAGACCCAGCAGGGTGACCCACGTCCGCAGCGGCCGAATCAGATTAAGGCAGAGGGCGCTTTTTGCTAGCCCGCAGGCCACCTCCACCAGGGACACAAGGGACTCCAGGTATCCCCTCCCCCCATTGGCAGTTAGCGCTCTGCCCCCATCCCAGGAAAGTGGCCAGACCCCCCAAACAGCCCCAGCGTGGGGGGGGGGATAAGGGAGACTTGGCGGGGGGTGCCTGCGAGGAGGAGAACCCGATTGTGATTGTCCCAAGGAGGGGCCCACGTCCACCCCAAAACCCTCCAGGGGGAGAAGGGGATAGCTACTTATACCGGGAACCAGGAGGGCACCGCTCCAGACAGAACCCCTCTCCATCGAAACAGGAGGGGAGGGGGGGGGGGCTGTCGGCCAGGAGGAATGATGCGACTTGGGCAGAGACCCGGTCGTATGGGACCTCGCAAGGAATTTAACTCACAGGCCAGCCCCTGTACAGTGGGGCAATGTCGCGGCTGACCTAGCGCGGAGGTCTGCGTGCTCTCGCTTGCCAGACTGGGGTGACCACTGGATCTAGATTATCCTGCCTGTTGCCCAGTCTGGCAGTTGATTTTAGATCTCACAGGAAAAGAATCCAGGAGGAAAAACGGAATTTTTGTAAAATCTTACCTGTAAAATTCCTTTCTCTGAGTCCTCCGACAGTCGCCGCCTCTTCATATTCGTCACATATGGGGTATTAGACTTTGCTCCGAAGGAGTAGCTAGGCAACAGAATATGTTAACAATAAAGCTTTAACATATCCCACCCTCAAGGGGTGGTCCCCTCAGTCAATACCCTCCAACTTCCTGCAACCATATCTCAGTTTTAGTGGAATAGCAGTAGAGTATACATTCAAACCCCAAAAGAGGGGCGGGGGCGGCGACTGTCGGAGGACTCAGAGAAAGGAATTTTACAGGTAAGATTTTACAAAAATTCCGTTTTCTCTTACGTCCTCCGACAGTCGCCGCCTCTTCATATTCGTCACATATGGGGACGTCCCAAAGCAGTGCAAACATGAGGGGTGGGAAACGCATCCGCGCCGAAAGGCAACGCAGTCTCCACATCAAAGAAAGGAACCTTACCAAAGGAAGGAAACCAGCTGGGCAACAGCAAAAATAAGTGCTCAACAGGAGCAACAACCCAGGAAAAGACAAAAAACCAGGGGATACAAAACTTATCCCAACAGCCAGGAGTCCCCAACAAGGGACCCTAGGGAACAGCCGCACTAAGAACCTTGCGGCCAAAGGAAGCATCCGCCGATGCCTGAACATCTACTTTGTAGAATTTTGTGAAAGTGTGTACGGTCGACCAAGTCGCCGCCTTACACACCTGGGCTACAGAAGCCCCATGACGACAGGCCCAAGACGTACTCAGAGATCTAGTAGAGTGCGCCTTCACAGGCACAGGGGGAACCTTCCCCTGCAAGGCATAGGCCTGTTCAATGGTCTGCCTGATCCATTTGGCAATGGTAGAGGCGGAAGCCGCCATGCCCTTCCGAGGACCCTCTGGAAGAACAAACAAGGAGTCCGTCTTTCGAAAAGACTCAGTCGATTTAAGGTAAACCCTAATCGCCCGAACAACATCCAGAGAATGCAATCTCACCTCCTTTGGATGTGTAGGCTTCGTGCACAACGAAGGCAAAACAATATCCTCGTTAAGATGGAATTCCGAAACTCGTTTCGGCAGAAAAGAAGGATTAGGTCGCAAGACCACCTTATCCAAATGAACAACCAGGTACGGAGACTTGCAGGACAAAGCCGCCAGTTCCGACACTCTGCGAGCCGAAGTGATCGCCACCAAAAAGGCGACCTTTTTGGACAACATAGACAACGAGATCTCCCTGATCTGTTCAAAAGGAGCACGTTGTAACACAGATAGGACCAGATTCAAGTCCCAAGGGGGCAAAGGATCCCTCCTAGGAGGAACCAGATGCCGCACACCCTGAATAAAGGTGCCAACCAAGGAGTTGGAAGCCACGGGACGTTGAAACAGAACGGCCAGCGCAGACACCTGACCCTTTATCGTAGCCAGCGCCAAACGCTGATCGACACCCGTCTGAAGGAAAGACAGCACACGGGAAACCGGGTACGTGCGGGGTGAAAACCCCCTGGACTCACACCAGGCAAAATAGGCCTTCCAAGTACGGTAATAAACCTTTCCCGAGGAAGACTTCCTCGCGTTGATCAAGGTATGAACAACCTCTGGAGAGAGACCCTTCTCCTTCAGGACCTCGGTCTCAACAGCCAGGCCGTCAAAGCCAGCGACTGTAAAGCAGGATGGTAAATCGGTCCTTGAGACAGTAGATCGTCCCGAAGAGGCAGACGCCAGGGGGCGTCGACCGCCAGATTCACGAGGTCTGCGTACCAGGACCGGCGAGGCCAGTCCGGTGCCACAAGAATCACCGTGCTGCGTTCCGAGTGTAACCTGCGAAGGAACCGGGACAGCAACTGAATCGGTGGAAACGCGTACATCAGCCTGTACTGATGCCACGGGGCCACTAACGCGTCCGACGCGTCTGCCCGAGGGTCGCGCGTCCTTGCCACGAACCTCTTCACCTTGTAGTTGAGGCGGGACGCGAACAGGTCCACATCTGGAAGACCCCACTTCGCGCACAACATCTGGAAGACAGCCGGATGGAGAGACCATTCCCCCTGATCCAGGGTCTGGCGACTCAGATAGTCCGCCTGCCAGTTCTCCACTCCCGGAATGTGAACCGCCGTTATCGCCGGGACATGAGTCTCGGCCCAAGACAGAATGTCGGCCACTTCTCGAGCCGCTCGGGCACTCCTGGTGCCCCCTTGGTGGTTGATGTAGGCCACCGCCGTGGCATTGTCCGTCTGCACCCGAACCGGGCAGCCCTGCAGCCGGTCCGTCCAGCGATGAAGACAGAGCCTTATCGCACGCAATTCCAGAATGTTGATCGGGAGGGAAGACTCCCCCTCCGACCAGGTCCCCTGGGCGGACAGAACGCCCAGAACACCACCCCAGCCCGACAGGCTGGCATCCGTGGTGATTATCGTCCACGAGATCGGACGAAACGACTTGCCCCCGGACACCAACGGGGACTGAAGCCACCACAGAAGGTTTTCCCTGGTGCGATGACTCAACGAGATCTGAAGATCCAGAGATTGAGGTCGCCCGTCCCACTTGGACAAGATCTCCGCCTGGAGACCCCGCGTGTGAAACTGCGCGAAAGGAATCGCCTCGAAAGCTGAGACCATCAATCCCAGACATCTCATACACGTCCGCAGAGACGAGTTCGGAACGTCCCTGAGGGACCTGACTTCCTCCTGAAGAGTCCTGAGTTTGTCTTCCGGCAGGAAGACCTTCGCCTGCACCGAGTCCAGTATCATTCCCAGATAGGGAAGACGAACCGACGGACTCAGTGTCGACTTTGGAACATTTATCGTCCAACCGAACTCCTGCAGAGTTTGCATCGTGACAGACAGGTCCTTCTCCAGACCCTGACTGGTCGCAGACCGAATCAGAATGTCGTCCAGATACCCCAGGACAGAAATGCCCTGGGCCCTCAATAATGCCAGAACCGGTGCAAGCACCTTGGTGAAGACCCGCGGAGCCGAGGCGATCCCAAAGGGCAACGCCACGAACTGGTAGTGATCCTCCGCAATGGCAAATCGAAGGTATCTCTGATGACCCTCGAATATGGGGATGTGAAGATACGCATCCTTCAAATCGATGGAGGCCATGAATTCCCCCGGAACCAGGGCAGCCACCACCGAGCGCAGGGATTCCATGCGGAACTTGCGAACCCGCACAGAGCGGTTCAGAGCTTTCAAGTCCAGAATTGGACAAACCTTGCCCTCCTTTCTGGGCACGGTGAACAGATTGGAATAAAACCCCCGAAATCTGTCCCGATGAGGCACCGGAACCACCACTCCCTGAGCCCTCAGGTCCCGCACCGCCAGGTGCAGATCCCGCAGGCGCTCTGGAGACAGTTGTAGATTTGAGGGAAAAAATCTGCTCTCCGGCCGAGAGAGAAACTCGATCTTGTAACCAGATCGAACGATTTCCAGAACCCATCTGTCCCGCACACGGGCCAACCAGGGTTGAAGAAAACCGAGCAAGCGTCCCCCCACCCCAAAACTGGGTGAGGGCGCCCCTTCAGGCCGAACTGTTATGGGCCACAGGTCCGGATTGGCCGGACTTCTGTTTCCCAGACCAGGGTTTCTTCTGAGAGCCCTGGCCCTTGAACGGTTTGCCCTTGTAGTGCGGCCGAAAGGCACGAAAGGACCCCTGAGGGGGCCGAAAATTCGCATGCTTCTTCCCAGAAGCCCCCTTAGCCTTGGGGAAATGGGGCAAGAGAGTGCTCTTACCCCCGGTGATCCCCTTAATCAACACATCCAAGGACTCCCCAAAAAGGCGAGACCCATCATAAGGCAGATTGGCTAAGGTTTTACGTGAAGATTGGTCCACCGACCAACATTTCAACCAAACCAGGCGGCGAGACAACACCGCCACGCTGTGCACACGTGCAGCCAACGGAATCAGGTCCAGGTCCGCATCACACAGATACATGACACCCTGGTGGATCTGATCCACCATGTCCAGGGTCGCCGCCGAGGCCGAATCGGCCACTAGGACGCGCCTAAGCATCTGCGTCCAACTTGCGATCGCCTGGGCCGCCATGAGAGAAGCAAATAGAGCTTTAAGCATAGAACCCGTAACAGAATAAGTATGACGGGCAAGAGACTCCAGTCTCCTATCCGTGGCATCACGGAAAACAGGGGATCCCTCTGCAGGAATCGCAGTGGCTTTGTTCAAAACCGCAATTGCATGATCCACTGGTGGAGGCACACACCACCGTTCATCAGTGGCAGGGGAGAAAGGATAACGCAGCTTGAATTTACTTGGTACCGCAAAAGGTTTGCGCAGATCGCGCCATTGATCCTTTACCGCGCGCTGAAAATCAGCATTGCAGGGAAAAACCTGCGGCGTCCTGCGTTTTCTCTGCGTCCCATAAGCCGCCAAGGCAGCGGGGGGACACACTTCGTCCTGCAAACGTAGCGTCTGCTTAATGGAAGCAATCAACTCATCCATGATTGCAAGCTCTTCAGGCGAGCCAGGGGGAGAATTATCAACCCCCTCAACCTCAGCCTCTACCTCAGACCCCACTAGATCAAGAGAGGAGCGGGACCCCGATAGGGAGGTCCCTGCCAGAACAGCCCCATCACCTTCACCCTCAGAATCGGAGGACAGAGTAACTCTGGGCCGTTTAGTAGATTGAGCAGCCACCAGCATTTGCACCTGGGCAGCAAGGCCAGCCACAATAGTGGCTAAATCCCCCCCTGGGGGGGAAACAGCGGTCCCCTGGCTTTCCACCAATACTGTGGGAAACTTGCCCTCCTGAGAATCCATTGCCCCTGTACGCCAGACAACCAAGGGTTAACTGCCCCCTTTCAGCAAGCGCGGTAAGCGCAGCCCACCGCACACACTCAGGCACAATGAGACCCCCACAGGGAATATACAGACTGAATACAGGCAATGGACAACAGGAATAGAAGGATAAAACCTGAGGAGACCCCGCTGCTGCTGCTGCCTCGACCGGTGTTCCAGGAAAAAGGAAGTGATGCTGCCAGGGCGCTCTATGTAAGCCTATGGAGGCTACAAGAAAATGGCCGCCGTGCATGTAAACCATGCGGCCGGAGCGGGCGCCGGTAAAATGGCGTCGTTTGGCGCCGAAACCGCCGCTCCACAGTGCATAAAAACACACACAATTTCATCCCATTATATGGATACATGTTAGATCGCCGCAGCGATCGCTGTATATGCCCCAACATGCCATTAAAAACATGCCCCACAGCACACAGCTTCCCACACTGCCCAGCCTGACACACACAGTGTCATACAGCTCCCCCCCCCCTTGCAGCCCACAGCATGCAGCCGAGAGATAGGGAGACAAGCAGTGTGATGTAAAGGCAGGTTACACAGTCCCAGACTGAGACCCCCCCCAGACAGACAGGTCCCCACATAGACACACTTACCTCATATGGCGTGGGGAACCCGCACAGGCGAACAAGCCGCTGCACATGAGGCAGGGAGAGTCGCAATTCAAGACGCCCACAATGGCGGTTAAGAAACCGCACAGCGTCCGGTGAGGTAGCCACCTCACCAAACATCCCTGCACCGAACAGGGATGGGTCGTTCACCGTGCCAGGAGCGTTACCTGGCTGAACGCTCGATGGCAGACTGGGAAGCCACTGACCCACGACCTGCGATCAGGGGGATCAGCCCGAGACCCAGTCCGCATGATCCTCTTCGTCCGAAGAACTAACTAATGCTGACAAAAACAACAGCTAAGTAAAGGTAGAGAAAAAACTCAAATAAAATATTAAAAAGAAGAAAGAGTCTGGGACAAAAAGTCCCAGCACAGAGAGAGCCAGCCACTCCTGACAAGCTAGACATTAAAACTGAGATATGGTTGCAGGAAGTAGGAGGGTATTGACTGAGGGGACCACCCCTTGAGGGTGGGATATGTTAAAGCTTTATTGTTAACATATTCTGTTGCCTAGCTACTCCTTCGGAGCAAAGTCTAATACCCCATATGTGACGAATATGAAGAGGCGGCGACTGTCGGAGGACGTAAGAGAAAAATATTTTCTATCTAAAATTTTTTTGCCAGGACCAAAGATCCCAGCAAGGAAATAGGTCTTTATTCCTGACTAGGCAAAAAACAAAAAAACTGAGTGGCTATAGCAGAGAGAGGGAGTATACCCCATAGGGCTGCCCATGGGAGTAGCCAGAATATAATTTTCTGCCTAGTGCCCTACTCCTGTAGGGGGGCAGTATAACTCAATGGTTATTAATATCAGGAGCTGTGTCCGTCAATGAATTAGGTTTTTTTTTTTTTACCTTCATGCATTCTATGCATGAAGGTTAAAAACACAAAAACCTGTGAGCAGCTTCACCCCTCCAACCCACACTTCTGCTTACCTGAGCCTGATCTTGATCCAGCGAAGTGCATGAGAACTGAGGCTCTCTCACTTCTCATTAGCTTAGAGACAGATCCTGCCAGCCTGATCCTGCCAGTAAGTCTGTTTTTCAAAAGAACAAGCTCTCCTGCAGATAAAGCAGCTACAAGGATGAGACAAACCATTTACCATTGACAAGAGTGTGAACAATGGTCAGTTTTTATGTTTTTCTTTTTATGTAAAACTTTTATCTCAAAATGAAAAAAAAAAACAAAAAAAAAAAAAACAAAAGAAAAAACAGCTGTAACTGCTTAATAAGTATTAGCTGGTGTTTGGGGTCATGTTGTTAGTCTATCAAATATAGCCGAATAGGTTTCATATTACATATGGCACTTTTCCACTGCAAGTACCGGCTCGGCTCTACTCGGCCCTGCTTGGCCCGGTTTGCTTTTCCACTGCGGTACCGCATGGTATAGTGTCGGAACGGTTGGGTACGGTATAGGTTTGCTTTTCCACTAAAGTAGTACTAAAGTTAAGTGGGTGGGATAACAACGGGGTGGGTGTGATTCTCTGACCAATCAGTGGCTAGTAGTGACTGCATGCAAAGGATTGTGGGATATGGTACCAGTTTGGTACCTGTTGGAACCACAATCGAGTAGGTACTGTTTTTTCAGAGCCGTACCGTACCGTTCGGTTCCATGCAGTGGAAAAGCAAACCTATACCGTACCGAACCGAACCGTTCCGACCCTATACCATGCGGTACCGCAGTGGAAAAGCACAAAAGCGTGCCGAACCGGTACAGTTCCATGCAGTGGAAAAGCGCCAAAAGGGCCCGAAAAAAAGTATGCAAAGGGCCCGAAAAAAAGTATGCAAAGGGCCCGAAAAAAAAGTATGCAAAGGGCCCGAAAAAAAAGTATGCAAAGGGCCCGAAAAAAAAGTATGCAAAGGGCCCGAAAAAAAAGTATGCAAAGGGCCCGAAAAAAAAAGTATGCAAAGGGCCCGAAAAAAAAAAAGTTTGCGAAGGTCCAGGAAAAAAAGTAAACGAAGGGCCACATCTGGCCTGCGGGCCAGTTTGGAGACCACTGGCATAGATCTGCCTGGCTCTGTTTACTAACTTTATATGAGGAATTCATTCCTTTCTGAATTTCATGGAACACTAACGTAAATGAAGCATCTTTTTTTTTTAATAGGATTATGTAATTCCCCATCTATTCTGTAACTCAACAGCGTCTATAAAAGAGTAAAGGAATATCTGTGCTGTCTGCAGCAACCAATTTCTGTCCCATTTTGCAATGAACAACAGAAATTGACAGCTAGAATTAGGACTGGTTAGTGCAGGCAGCACAGATTTAAAAAAAATAAATAAATAAAAATAATAATAAAATAGACGACAGGACTTGATAACAACAAAAACACAAACTTTGGCTTGCATGTGTTCCCATTCATTCCCAAACTCTGTGAAATGATCAATATGGGCCAGGCTGTGCTGTAAACCTTTCCCGCACAATAGTACCTATGGGCATCCTGAAACCTAAGCAAACATACCTCAACCTAGCTAATCCAATCACTGTCCTGAAATGGATGTCTGATCGCTAGATATTTCTAATCAACATGGGGATTTCCATCACATAACAATTCATTTGGAATTAGAAATTAAAATGATCCAAATGAAAAAAAAAAAAAAAATGAAAACAGAAGATTATATAAAAAGGGATCAGAGTATCTTCTGTTTAACCCTTTCAGCGCCAGTACTGGCGAGCAACGCTCTGCAGCAGGCTGTATGGCACTGAAGGAGCCAAGTGCTGATTCCCCATTTTTTTTTGTTTTCAGAACCAAAAAGTTAGTGGGTTAATAAGTCATAAGAGGAGAGAAAGAACCCGTTATCACCTTCTTTGGTGACTGTCACCTCAAAACTCTCTAAAGGGAGAGAAAATAAACCTGTGTCAGTAACATGGGAGAGAAGGTCAGATCAGAGACAGAGAAACCAAACATCACAGTTGTCCATACAAGTCTTAATAAAACACTTGGTGTACCTGACACGTCCTGGGCTGCTGAGAGAAGAAGCAGTAATACAATGCAACTGAGAAAACAATATAGGTTATGGAAAACATGCTGAGCCGGCAGGACCTAGCATGCATTTGTCACTTAGACACCAGAAGAAAGAAGTGTTTTTCACCCACTATTGGGAGGTATTCAGAAAAAGAAAGAGCGATGATGTGAAAAAACAAAAATTAGTTTACACTGAGTATTCGGTTACATTAGGGCTCCATTCACATCTAAGTGTTTTTGGACGATTTTCTGCCCTAAAGCCTCGTACACACGCAACGATTATCGGCCGACCGATTGCCCGTCTTTTGTCCAGAGTTGTGCTTTGTTGGTTGGAATGTGCCTAGACTGCACACAAATTTTCTCGCCCGACAAAATTATACTTCAGAAGTGATGTCATGTGTTGGTTTGCTTTCTTTGTGTTCTTTCTTCACTGAGCATGCCCAGACTTGCTCATTAGATTTTTCCCTGTCGAAATCTGTACTAACTGCACGAAAATCGGACGTGTTTTGGACGGCAGACAAAAATTTTATACTCTCCACAACAGATTTCTTTTAGCCGAAAAGTCGGAGTCGGTTGTCGGAAGCATCATACTAACAAGCCGGTCATCGGACAAAAATTCCCTGCCGATTTTCGACACGTGTGTACGAGGCTTAAGCCTCAGCTCTAAAAACGCCCAACAAGACAAATCCCATTCATTTCAACGGCCCCTGTTCACATCTGAGGGTTCTGTCGCCTTAAGCAGAATGCCAGTCGCTCAAAAAAGTACATGAGCTTCTTTTTTTTGGCAGATTATTTTTTTCACTGGTCACTTGTCAACCCAAAAAAAAAAAATGCCTGGAAAAACACCTGTAAAACGCCTGTAAAAATAGCAACGCCTAGATGTGAACGTAGCCTTAGATGACCTCAAATGTGGCTCCCAACACTCTAAATACAACACATTATGATAATTTGTTTTCCTTAAATACCTGTACAGTGGATGCCAAACCCAAATAAAGCAAACAGAGGGCAAAAGACCAGTCACTGGCTTGGCATTGTGGGCTGCCTGAAGTGGATATTTTTCAGGTTATTGACTTACCATGCTCGGTTCTGCACTGTCTGTGTGGAGCTGACCATGCTGGTGAAGTAGAAGAACATTGCTTCCCCAGGACAGCCCCGGGTGGGGTAATAATCAATATACAGCAGTAGAGGTGCAGAAAGTACAGATCCACAGAATGAAGCAGAGGGATCCTTGCACTGCATGTCCTCATGTACAACATTCTCTCCAGTAAGGAGAACAGTGCTCAACACAATATCTTCACCAAATTTCACCCCAAATCTCATGAGACTAGCAGTCAGAACTCAGATACTATTAGGCTTCATGCACACTAGCCTACACTGGCAGCTCCTAAGCTGGAGTTTAGGAGCTTTTGGCATTTTTTTTTTGCCAAAGCCCCTAAACTCAAGTCTATAAAAGCCAATGTATCAAGGTACTTTGGCTCTGAAGAAGAGGGCTTGACCCTTGAAATGCGTTAGCCTTTGCATGGTAATGAGGCTTCCCATACCACTGGCTGAGCACAGTGGACTTCAAGTTGGTCTTGTTGGCACTAGAGGTGCACTGAATGGAAATTTTGGTGCCAAAACTGAAAATGCAGGATGCACTTGGCCAAAAGAATTTTTTAAATATTATATATAAAAAATTGTATTCAACTTTTGAAATAATATCATGAATTTAAATTAATATGAATTTATTGTCGGCCATTATTGGCACCTTTAGCGCAAGAGAACCTCAAGAACGTATCACTTTAAATGCTATGTATGTCTGTTTGCGCTTCTGTAGTGGTGTTAAAAATCCTGCCTGCTGCATGCAATCTTGGAAGTCTTTGCTATCTGTATGTTATGCCCTGTTACATTTTATTACTGTTTGTTTCTAAAAATCCAATAAAAATCGTTGACAATAAAAAAAAGAAAACAAGGATCTACAGCAGGACAAGCTGCAAGCTCGTTTTTGGTCAGAACAGCAAGGTAGTGGCCGTCAGGCCTGAAGATTTTAAGTGGAAACTTTCCACATCCATTCTACTTCCTCTTCCTATCCAAACCTTGCACTGTCCTTTGATGATTGACCTCATGCATGCAGGAACATGCAGCTCCCAGGGCGAAGGAAAGTGTTGGAGATTTTACACTACAGCACACAGGAGCTGCTAAACATCTGTGTGCATTACAGTTTTCTAGCGGTGCTAACCAGGTCCCAGGCTACCATTGCCTATAAACCCTACTTTCATTTCAACAGATGTCAAAGCAGACCTTCGGAATTCCACCGATTTCTAATATGCAAGTATGGCCTTTTGGAAACCAATTAAAAAGCGACAGGTTAGCTAAGGCATATGAAGAAAGCTCAGAAGCACAAAGTGCTGGTAGGCTTGGATTGCCAAGTGGAAGGCTAGTCTTGAATTATCATCAATAGAAAAGCCATGGAAAACATGAACACAGATGCTTTCCCTGTGTCATCCTTCCTATGAAGGTTCCTGAGACTCAGGCGGTAGATATTAAGATGGCAAGGGTTGACCAGGAAAAGGACTGATGTCATCTCATGACCATGATACAAGTAGCCTGCTGGATGTGCTTTGTTCTAGCAGCCCTATAATGCTAAGGTAGAATACAGGATAAGCCGTTGTTCACACTGCCGCAAGCTCGACATACCTGAATGACGTCATCGTGGCACGCATATAACTTCTTTAACAGAAGTCAATGAAAGTCGTGTTGAAGTCGCCCCACAGTTATGCAGGGACTTTTACATGAAAATATAAAAAACAACTTACCTTGGCCCTGGCTTCTAATGCTTCCATGAGGTGCGGGCTATGGAATCATTCCACACTGCTGTCTCCTGGCATAGTTGGGTGCTTGAATTCCACAAGCGTACGTCCATGCAGCAGGCGGAAGTACATTTTTATCGAATTTCGAGCACTCAGCTATCCAATGAGGCAGCTTTGAAGAACAGTGACTTTACCCCATGCCTCCTGGAAGCCAGGGGCTATTTCTTTTTAAGCAGCAGCTTTATTTTTAAATCACCTTTGCAGGCTATTTGAGGAGTGGGGATTTTCGGGGATTTTCAATTGAGCAGACCTAACATTTAAATGGAAGGGCCTCTTTAATTAGCATAAGCCTAAAATGGCCCCCAAGTTCGTCTTAAAAGTTTAAGGAACAAATTTTATTTCTTTCTGGATACAAGTTTTCCTTTAGGGCCCCGAAAACAATAAGAGAGATGCTGAGCACCCTGCTCTTGCGCTCAGAACTGGGTCTTCAGGCTGCCTCTAACACGGAACTCCACTTGGCGTCCACTATGGCTAAGCTTTGCTGCCCTCAACGACCAGGGGTGGTCAACCAAACACTGCAAATAAAGACAAAGAAAGGGGCGCACCAGCCTAGCGCATTATCCTCAGCGGGCTTTTTAAGAACACAAATTTTAAAATCAGCTACTAACAAACATGCGTGATATTCCAGCATTTCAATTCCATAGAACAGTCTCTTTATAAAAGTCCAATGTCTCGTGGAGACGGAGGGTTGACGCGTTTCAAGGCCGTGCCTCTTCCTCAGAGCCTGGATCCATGGTTTCCACTGATTTTAAAATTTATGTTATTAAAAAGCCCGCTGAGGATAATGTGCTAGGCTAGTGCGCCCCTTTCTTTGTCTTTATTTGCAGTGTTTCCTTTAGGGCCACCTGTGTTCCACCTGGAAGATTGCTTCTTTGCTTCCTGTCCATAAGACATAAAAGGAGCGTCGAGGAGAACCCTCCCTTAACAGTTCATTTACATTTCACAAGGGCTTTCCAATCAGGCCCGCCTGTCCTTTTTCCAGGCCGACCTGATCGGACATTCCATGCACCTCTATGGGGCGGTGGATCTCAGCGGTGACCTGTCCGCTGACACCCGCTGCTCTCTGAACCTGTCCGTGAAATCCAGACGGATGTTAACCCTATTTTCCATCCGTCTGGAGGATTGGATCAGATGAACAGACAGGCAGTCTGTTTTCATCCGATCTCCCATAGAGGAGAGCGGGGCTCTTACCAGTCCCTCTCCACACAGTGAGCAGAAACTGACCTGTTGTCCGCCTGCTCAGCGAGTCGATCAAAGTGGAGTCCGCCGGGTGGAAAGCCAATGCGAAAAAACCCTTACTAAAACAAGTATCCCATTAAAAGGTTTCATCTCTACTCTTCCTGTTCTGGCAATAACATACGATAATATACGCTGTGTGGCAAATACATTTTACAGCAAACTCTGAAACTGCTGAAATAAACATTTCAGAAAACTAAGGTATAAAAGGCACTAGACCAACCATAAAAGTTGAAATAATCACCAGGGGCCATGCAGGTCAAAGATCTGGTCCAGCCGAAAGAATGGTAATGGTGGAACACAAACACTGGCGGGATAAAGATGTAGCCCAATCAATGGCAATGTTATGGGCAGACCTACTATAATCAGATGACAACTGTCGTCCTACTACATAAAAAAATACTGATTAAAAGGCCAACCTTAGGTAATTTACCATGCAGGGGCGGAAAACGCATGCAGCGCAAGTTTTTAACATTTATGAAGCAGATCACCACAGCCCACCCCTCCCCCCACATTTTTAATTACACTAAACATTAAGCACAACTGAATAATTATTAATTTGCCTCATTAACGTGAGCTTGGATTCTCCTGCATTATACAGAGCATGTTCGAACAGAACAGCGATGGTAATGACAGCCAGTGGGGAAGATGCAATGCCTGATTTAATGCTGTCGCTCGTATAATCAGGTTTGCCGTTTTGCCCATAAGGTTTTTAACTGCCTCACGTTTCACCTGGATGGATCAGACAATTGTGACTTTCTTCAGGCCTGCCAGGTGGCAGCGTCACAATAGACCATCATTCACGGGAGAGAAGAGAGATACTTGCAGGCAACAAAGACAACTGAGCTCTCAATTTAACAGAATGTTTGCTTTTCTTGATGCAGAACAGAGCTTTGTTCAGGCAGAGACATGCTGATTCCCAGTGATGGCTTTATCAAAGGACACCAGCAAAACTCAAACAATTCCCATTCAAAGTTAATTACAGATGTTTCCATTATTCAGCTTTTATACTACAAGCTGGGGATCATGCAATGGTAGCTTCATGGAGAAGATTTCCTTGGTGATACACCGCAATCACAACATGGTGAGCAACATTATAGGGTTGATTTACTAAAACTGGAGAGTGCAAAATCTGGTGCAGCTCTGCAGAGAAACCAAATCGGCTTCCAGGTTTTGTTTTGTTTTTTAAGCCTAAAGTGTTATGCCTCGCACACACGCAATGATTGTCGGCCGAACGATCGGCCGTCTTTTGTCCAGTGTTGTTGTGTTGGTTGGAATGTGCCTAGACTGCACACGAATTTTCTCGGCCAACAAAAACCAACTTCAGAAGTGATGTCATGTGCTGGTTTACTTTCCGTGTGTTCTTTCTTCTGAGCATGCCCAGTCTTGCTCATCAGATTTTTGTCTGCCGAAATCTGTACTGACTGACGGAAAATCAGCCGATCGGACGTTGGCCGAAAATTCACGGCCAACTATCGATGCGTGTGTACGAGGCTTTACTAATCACATATTCGAGTGATTTTCTGCAACCCGTGGTGGAAGGAAAGAAAATTGCATTGTCTATGGCAGTGTTTCTCAACCTTTTTTTTAGTCCAGGCACCCTTTATCAAATATGGACCATCTTGAGGAACCCTCTAAAACATTATGGACAGTCTCAAGGCAACCCATTCTAAAATGTAAAAACAATTCTAATAGTTTTGCGTAATGCAGCAACATCCACAAGTCCAAGTAGGACACCCAACATTGGAGGCGATTTATTCTTCCAAAGCAAATATACTTTTGCAAACTGGTACTGACTAGTTTTCCAATGTTTCTCCATCACTCTGCTAATGTGACCCCACCACTGACTGAGAGGGACAGGAGAGGGTTAAAACAAGGATGCTATGCAGACATTGCTGGCAGCTAGAAGTTTGTAATGGTGCACAATGAAAACCTGTGACTTATTGCACTTTTCCACTGCCAAGTACCGGCTCGGCTCCACTCGGCACTGCTTGGCCCAGCTCGGCTCGGTTTGCTTTTCCACTGCGTGGTACGAGTCGGCACCTTTCAGCACTGTATAGGCTCTACTCGGCTTGGTTTGCTTTTCCACTGTTGTAGTACTTAGTAGTAAGTGGGTGGGATTACAACGATTCTCTGACCAATCAGTGGCTAGTAGTGACAATCAATGCTGCATGCAAAGGATTGTGGGATATGGTACCGGTACGGCCTGCTTGGAACCCCAACCGAGGTAGTACTGTTCAAGCGAGCCGTACCGACGCCGTACCATGTAGTGGAAAAGCGCCGCTGTACCAAACCGTATCGAACCGTTCTAACACGTACCATGCAGTGGAAAAGCGCCAAACCGAGCCAAACTGATCCGTACCATGCAGTGGAAAAGCGCCATTAGTGTAACTAAAAAGCAGCCTTCATCCATACGCTGGCTTGTAAACAATTTTTGGGTAATTTTAAGGCATTTTGCCAAGGCACCCCCCTGAAGAAACCTCAAGGCACCCTGGTTGAAAAAGGCTGATCTCTGGCCTGCCTTATACTCACATCTTTTATATTTTCGCTTTTCTTCTCAGCTACTCCATATACCTGGAAATCTAAGTAACAATTCTGGTGCTTCTGGATATGGGTGACCATGTCAGAAACTCCCTTTTCTTTAATAAGACAGTACTGATTCTTGGTAATTGGCTGCTCAGGCATCTATCGCTGTCATGTGGGGGGCTGGAAGACAGTCCTTAAGCCAGCCGTAGATGGATTGAAACCAGTGTTTGAAGAAAAGAAAAAGTATGGCCATCCTTAGTCCTGAGTGAGTTCCAAGTTGCATCTTGGATATTACACACAGCTTCTTGCTTCCAGCAGTGAGGAAATGAGAGGAAGCCCTCGTTCACACTGAACACAGCTTTGAAATTGTGCGAGTTCATCTGAAATCATACTATTTCAAAGCCGCATTTCAGTCTGACTTTGAGGGCAACTTTAAAGACATCTGTGCAGCTTCATACATAAATGTCTACTGAAATCGCCCCCGAAGCTGCCAAAAGTAGTGCAGGAAGTACTTTTGGAAATCGGTGCAGAGCCGCAAAGTCAGCGTTGCACCAATTGGGACTCTCCTATTGCCGGCAATAGGCTGCAATTTGACATGCGATACGACCTGTTAAATCGCACTGATGTGAATGGGGCGAAGAAAAAAATAGGCAGCAAAGGGGATTTACTTTAAAAAGGAAAGTGTAACACTTACATTTTTATGAATATTTTCGAGATCGACCGATAATCGGCACAGCCGATATATCGAAGGCCGATATGCACTTTCCACGATATATCAGAATCGGCCTTTTGATTTACCGATATTGCTGATATTTCAGGAAAGTGCTTGAACCGGGGTGATGCCTGCAGCTAGCGGCATCACCCCGGTACCGGTGTCCATAGCTGGCGGTCAGCGGTCTTGTAATGACAACCGATGTGGCTGAGAAGCTGCTCGGCTGTCATTCCAAGGAGCGGGAGGGGACCCCCCTGCCACCTTCTGCGGCTCTCCCAGCTCTCCTGTCCCACCGGGAATCCTACCTTCACCGCCACCGCCTGACCAGGTCTCCATTTCTTTGAATTCGGCGCCGCCGAGTACCCGGAAGTGATGTCACTCATGACATCACTTCCAGGTTTTTGCATGGAGATACAATCAGAGCCGAATACGGCTTTGACCGGGTATTTGTCGGCCGTAGAGGCTGGTTGCCCGGGTCTCCCGGGGGGGACGGGAGATCCGGGCGAGCTGCAGAAGGCGGCGGGGGGGTTCTGGTAATGACAGCCGAGCAGCTTCTCAGCCGCATTTGTTGTCATTACAAGACAGCCGACTGTTGGCTATGGCCGCCGGTACCAGGGTGATGCCTCTAGCTGCAGGCATTACTCTGGTATATGCACTTTCCCGAAATATCGGCAATGTCGGTAACCTCTGGGGCCGATTCCGATATATCGGGAAAAGTGCATATCGGCCCTCGATAAATCAGCTTTGCCGATAATCGGTCAATCCCTACTTCAAGGTGTAGAATTTATAAAGCTGTCAGAAAGAAAGGGGTGAGAGCTGAAGTTACACACTGCAGAGCTCAGTGAGGAGAGCTCCGAGAGCTGATTGGAGGGTAGAGACACACTCCTCCCTCACCCCCTTCCACCCCCCCCCCCCCAGTACACACAATAGAGGGATATAATTTTAAAGTACAGATTACTTTTCTTTGAAAATATGGGAGAGAAGCTCACACATTTTCGTTCATGATTATTAGCTAAGCCTCATTCACATTGGAGCGCATGACAAGTCAAACATTTTTGTCATTGATCCCAAAAGTCTTGAGATTTCCTGAATGTAACAAAGCATGCCCGCAGTGTCATTACTGTGCAGGCGCGAGATTGTAAAGTGCATGCTGGGATGCCAGCTGCACAAAATCCAGGAAATTAAGCCAGGCTTGCTTCAGCTGCCCACATCCTCCATGGCCGCACCCGGAATCGATGGAGAAAAGAGAAATCCTTATATAGTAAGTCATTATAATGTGAACATGGCCAGCTCTATCCATTGCAGTTATGGTGAATTACAACAATCTCAATGATGTGATTAGGATCATTTTGGCTAGGATACAGTAACAGGGATAATATCAGCGCAAAAAGATATTTAAAATTCACATGAAGCAGCTGCACTCTCAGGTCAACAAACACCCGTGTAAAATCTATAACATAAAATAGAGCAGCGCTAGCAAACATAAACTAAACACAAGAATGAGACAAAATAAATATTTGGTGTTAGAGAAAAATGTCCATGCAAAAGCCCGTGGAAAGAACAAGTGTCAAGCACTCTCTCATGAAGGACAGACAGGTGCGCTTGTGCACTACCGACCACCACCATGCGAAATGGCCTCTCACCTCCAGAGCACTGATTGTAAGCATATATCAAACGGGCAATCACTGGACGAACATCCACAAATGTAAGGGAAGACAGCTCTACTCCACCGCACCTTAAGCAATATATGTCCCTGGATACGGCTCTGGACTGCTGCTCCACTCAGGACCCTGTACCCATACACCAGTGAGGAAGGATCTCTTCACTGGTGTATGGGTACAGGGTCCTGAGTGGAGCAGCAGTCCAGAGCCGTATCCAGGGACATATATTGCTTAAGGTGCGGTGGAGTAGAGCTGTCTTCCCTTACATTTGTGGATGTTCGTCCAGTGATTGCCCGTTTGATATATGCTTACAATCAGTGCTCTGGAGGTGAGAGGCCATTTCGCATGGTGGTGGTCGGTAGTGCACAAGCGCACCTGTCTGTCCTTCATGAGAGAGTGCTTGACACTTGTTCTTTCCACGGGCTTTTGCATGGACATTTTTCTCTAACACCAAATATTTATTTTGTCTCATTCTTGTGTTTAGTTTATGTTTGCTAGCGCTGCTCATTTTGGCTAGGAGACTGGAACTCCACTTTAAGGCCCTTTTCACACCTCAGCTCATAAAAACGATCATCTCTGAAGTCTCAAAACGCCCAACAAGCAAAATCCCATTTATTTCAATGGCCCCTGATCACATATGAGCGATTTGTCGCCTGAAGCAAAACGCCTGAAGCTCAAAAAAAGTACATGAGCTTCTTTTTTTGGCAGAATACAAGCGTTTTTGTTAGAGGTCAATGCCTTCCTCCAAACACCTGCAAAAAAGTGCCTGGAAAAAGCTTTAAAAAAAAAAATCCTAAAAACAATACACTCAGGTGTGAATGGAGCCATAAAGCAGAACATCACTCTCTCAATCAAAATTGATTATTTTTAATCCCTATGCTGCGATCATTAGTAAATAGATAAGTAAAAATTATATATTTTCCTGTTTTAAAGTTTTTGTTTTTTTTTCTTAATTTCTTAATTTTCTTCAGTTACTTCCTGGTTTCCAGGCCTAGGCAAATGATGTCATACTTCCCAGGAGTTTTTATAAATGGAGGAGGGGCTTTCTCAGTTAAAGCACACACTCCTGCCTGCATGCCTGAGCTAGGCAGATGGATTCCAGGAAGCAATTGCTACATGTATGATCTACCCTTTCTCAAGATGGCCACAGAAAAAAATGCTAGAGGGGTGTTTTTCAAACTGATTTCACAGCAAAACGAAGCATGGAGACATGGGTGGATGAGGGAGATGGTTTTAGTATTAGAAATGGATTAAATAGTGTTTTTGTTTTGTGGTCCTCACATGCAGTGTAGTTTTCACTTTAACTTGACAGCACAGGTACGCTTGTGATGCTGACCCAAATAAGACGCCATGGGCCATGTTACAGATGTACGCTCCACAACCCCTGCAGTTCCACCCTTGCCTGTATCGGCTAATTGCATTTTTCCCATTGATGGCCACAAAACTTATCAAAGCTGCAGGACTACTGCAAGGCACAAGCTAGCCCGATGTTCATTAAATCTCTGCTCAGATTCCGGGGTCTCTGAACATCGTTCATTAAAAAAAAAAAGACTGAAGCCCAGTCACACGCTGATAATGTTTAATGTGTTTTATATAAAGCTTGAAAGAAAAAAAAAAAAAGACACAGCAGATGGTACTGATAATAGAGCACGGCCTCCATTGTAGAAAAGGACTGTGCAATGACAAGACATGGCTCTCCATTAACAAGCATGGGTCTACATGGCCTTGTACGGAAGATGAATTCGGGTTTTATCTAGTCCCATGGGACAGCAAGTCACAGAGATACTGTA
Source organism: Pelophylax lessonae (assembly GCF_965119305.1). Taxonomy (NCBI): domain Eukaryota; kingdom Metazoa; phylum Chordata; class Amphibia; order Anura; family Ranidae; genus Pelophylax; species Pelophylax lessonae. Next base: position 25,538,916 of record NC_138779.1, on the reverse strand, counting down.
TGTGGGAGACACAAACCGTGTTATCTACTGAACAGCATCAATTGGAGGGGCAGAGCCAGGCCTATGACCTCATTCTTCAGAATGGTAATCAGTGCGGGGGCGTGCTGCAATAATTAGCAGCCTTAATAAAAAGCAGACACTTGGAGGGAGGTTCAAACAGCTCCTCTGAGACAAGAGTGTTAATAAAAACAAATATATACATGGCAAAAAATGCCCACACACACACACCCCAGAACCGATCGACCTCCTCATTAACCGTTTAGCCTTCACTAGTATCTTGGTTTGTATAACAGAATAGGCTTGTACTGCGCAAGACACATACAATAGAAAACAGTCACAAATCAGACATGAATGTCCTCAAACTATGAATAGCGGGTTGCAAATTGTTGCAGAAAAACACCCAGCAAGTCCAATTTAGGAGCTAAAGCTGGCCATAGATGGGCAGAATCTCAAACGGAAATTCTAAAACACCCCATAGATTATGCAATTTTCTTTCCTTCCACCATGGGTAGAAGGAAATAAAATTGCTCGATTCCCTCGCCTTGGGGGAAGCTTTCCTTGCTATAGCCGCTGGCAGTAATCGCATCAAAAAAAAAAATCTGACAGGCTGTTTCCTGTTCGACTGATCAACTTCAGTACAACCAGCCTGCCGCCCATGGATGGATCAACTTCAGTACAACCAGCCTGCCCAGAGATGGATCAACTTCAGTACAACCAGCCTGCCCACAGATGGATCGACTTCAGTACAACCAGCCTGCCCACAGATGGATCGACTTCAGTACAACCAGCCTGCCCACAGATGGATCGACTTCAGTACAACCAGCCTGCCCACAGATGGATCGACTTCAGTACAACCAGCCTGCCCACAGATGGATCAACTTCAGTACAACCAGCTTGGCCACGGATGGATCAACTTCAGTACAACCAGCCTGCCCAGAGATGGATCGACTTCAGTACAACCAGCTTGCCGCCCATGGATTGATCGACTTCAGTACAACCAGCCTTCCCACAGATGGATCGACTGCACTACAACCAGCCTGGCCATTGATGGATCAACTGCACTACAACCAGCCAGGCCATTGATGGATCAACTTCAGTACAACCAGCCTGCCCACAGATGGATCCACTTCAGTACAACCAGCCTGGCCACAGATGGATCCACTTCAGTACAACCAGCCTGGCCACAGATGGATCCACTTCAGTACAACCAGCCTGGCCATAGATGGATCGACTTCAGTACAACCAGCCTGCCCACAGATGGATCCACTTCAGTACAACCAGCCTGGCCACAGATGGATCGACTTCAGTACAACCAGCCTGCCCACCGATGGATCGACTTCAGTACAACCAGCCTGGCCATAGATGGATCCACTTCAGTACAACCAGCCTGCCCACAGATGGATCGACTTCAGTACAACCAGCCTGGCCATAGATGGATCGTATCTCTGCTGGTCCCTGCTGAACGGCCCAAGAGTCAATCCATCTATGGCCAACTTTAGGGAAAGAATGTTCTAAGAAAGTTAGTTTTTGTAATCATTAGTGGCGTCAAATCAACAGTCACTTTTGACCGCAGTGATGAGAAAGATCAAAGGGACAGGATGGAAATTATTTCTTGAACAAATTAATTTCCAACAGTGTATGTGGTTTTTGTTTGGTAAAGTCTACTTATTCAAAAATAAAATTAAATGCAAAAGAAATCTTTCAAACATTCAAATGATCTGAGAATATTCGAGAATTTTCGTAAAAATTTTCCCAAGAATTTTTGTTCTAAATTCTATCCATCTATGGCCAGTTTAACAGGTAGATTAAAGAAGCCACTCTTGTGTAGCTCATCAAATACACACTTGAGTTTTATCTAAACAGGTTTGGGATGACAATTAGTTGGCTAACACACTGAACACTAAACAATTGCCAGGTTTTCCTTCCAGAAAATGCTATTTTTTTTTACTGATTTTCCCCTCTGCATTGCTGATCAACCTTTTTCATCCTGGGTACTCAATCCAGCATCAGCTGCACAGAATTTCTATAGATCAGTTCATGGTGGTGGCAAGGGTGATGTCACAGCCACTAAGGCTGCATTTACACCTGGGAGTTTGGAATCGCAAGCAATCGCCACAATTCTGCCCGCAATTTCAAAACGCTCTGGAAAATGACAAATCACACATTTTAGATGCCATTAATTTTAATGGCACCAAAAAACGCAGTGCAGTTCTGCTGCGATTGTCGCGCAACGGAAAAGCTAAAGAGCTGAGCAATCAGTGGTCATTTGATCATTCTCAGGCTTAGAGCTAGCAAGGGGGACAAATGTAGTCTCAAACCCCTGCTGCAGCATGGCGGTATGCATGTTTGCAGGGCTGTGGAGTCGAGGAGTCGGAGGAAATTTTGGGTACCTGGAGTCGGAGTCGGCAAACAATGCACCGACTCAGACTCCTACTAAATTTAGATTGGAATGAAAAAAAAAAAAAGCAAGTTTAAATGTCCCAATTCACAAAAAGTTATAATTAATGACTTAGTATCAGGAAACTTATAATTGAGGAGGCCAAATGTAAAAAGGAAGAACTACAGAAAGTTCTGAAAGGACGTTTTGTCTTCCTTAAAATGGAAGCATGCACACGTCAGAGTCAATTATTTTGCTATTAATGTTAGATTTGTGGATGAAAAAAGAACAACAACACGGACCCTCGGATTAAAGGACACTCAGGCACATCACTGTTATAGAAGATTTTGAAATTACAAAGGAACAGATTTTATGTGTTATGACAGATAACGCTTCTAACATGTTGAGCACAATTGAGAAGATGAACGCAGATGAAGAAGGTAACAAACAGATATTAGAGTAAAGCCTCGTACAAACGCAACGATTGTTGGCCGACCGATCGGCCGTCTTTTGTCCAGTGTTGTTGTGTTGGTTGAAATGTGCTCTAGACTGCACACAAATTTTCTCGGCCAACAACAACCAACTTCAGAAGTGATGTCATGTGCTGGTTAACTTTCCGTGTGTTTTTTCTTCTCTGAGCATTCCCAGTCTTGCTCATCTGATGTTTGTCTGTCGAAATCTGTACTGACTGACGAAAAATCGGCCGTTGTGGTGACGGCCAACAAAAATTTTATAGCTTGCACACCAGATTTTGTTCGGCCGAAAAAGTCGCAGTCGGTTGTCAGAATCATCATACTAACAAGCCGACAATCGGCCGATCGGACGTTGGCCGAAAATTCACGGCCAACAATCGGTGCGTGTGTACGAGGCTTTGGACAGCTCTGCAAGTATTGGAGAAAGTTTAGAAACTGATGAGAATGCCGACATTTTTTTAGACAACTTTGTTGAAGAAGCATTGAAGCTTGCTACTATTCATCATATGCGATGTGCTGTTCATACACTGCAACTTGCCATAAGAGATGGATTAAAAGATCGCCATGCAGCTACACTAAACGGCAAGTAACTGTTGCAGCCAGGGCCCCAAAAACCGATGCAATTTTGAAAAGACGTGCAGGAAAAGGAGCCATTTTGGATCAAACAACTCGCTGGGGAAGCACTTATTTAATGGTGAAGCGTTTGCTTGAACTTAAGACGTCATAGAAGAAATGGACAATGAAAATCTTGCATTAACTGAAAGCCAGTGGACACAAACAAAAGAGCTGGAGAACCTTCTTTCTCACCCCTTCACTGTCACCAAGAGGTTGCAATGTGACGATCTAACCCAGGGTAAATTCCTCTTGGAATAGAAGAGCCTGTTATATAGCCTGAACAAAAATGGAGAGTTAATAGCTGAGGGCATTGCATCTTCAATGATGAAAAGAGTCTTTTGCTGGAAAATGAAATCTTGTTAGCGGCTATTTATGTCGACCCAATGAGCCGACTTTTGTTGAACAGTGAACAGACTGCTACTGGTAAAAAGGCCCTCTATGATGTAGCCGTTCGCATGAAGGGATTACGACCTGAAATACCTCCACAGGATGAAGTTCTTTTAAGCAATAGTGGTAACTCAGGATCTTCTTCGAAGAATTAGACTTTGATTCCTTCTTGGACAAAATGGAAGTTGCTAAAGGAAAGCGACGTTGCATAAATGTCCAAATAAAAAAATTCCAACAGAAGTTTTATAAAGCACTAAAAGAAGTTGAAAAGTATGATCGCTCATCAAAACTTACTGTTGAAGAAGCCATCCTTGTTTATCCAGAGATCGTTAGTGATGTGGCCAGAATAGTTACTGCAATACCACCTACCCAAGTCAGTGTCGAAAGATTAATACATATTAATACAGAGGAGTCGGAGTCGGGGAGTCGGAAGTACAAAAAAACTGAGGAGTCGGAACATTTATCTACCGACTCCACAGCCCTGCATGTTTGTTGGTATTTTTATAGCCCATACATCTCCTATAAAATGACAGGTAATAACTGTAAACTTGTCAACTCAAGGCAGGTTATATGACTATGATGCCCAGAGTGCTTCGCTCTACACAGGACATGAATCAGGGCAGTAAGAGCTTTTCTTCCAAAAATCTGAGGTAAAGCATTTACCAGTGCAGAGTGTATTGGCGGTTCAGAATCAGAACAATAAAGCACAGAATAATATTAGGGAGATGGCAGAACAAGATCCCAGGCGGGATATGGGGAGCTTTGATTGTCTGATCACATGTTTCAGTCTGCAGTAAGACCAGCGATGATATACGCTCATTGATATTCCAGGCACAGTTCCCGGCAAGCTTGGAGTCCTCTGCTAGGTCTCTTCAAGGAGGTCGTCTTTTATTCCTTCTTTAACATGTTAAAACTGTCATCAATAAGCCCCAGGAAGGAGGGGAGCTGTTGGGATTCATTCTGAAAGCTCCAAGTTCTTTACATTAACTCCAGCATTGCCTGTGACCCATGAATAGAATACATCTGGCCTTTGTAGATTGTAATTGAAGACCTCCAGCCTACCCCCCTCACATTAAAGAGAGTTGATTAGGTCTATGAGCTACTTATAACATTTAAAAAAAAAAATGTATGTATGTATAGCTTCCTGTCACATGATCCACGCTAAAGGGAAGGATCAACCAGTCTGAACTTTGACTTTTCAGTTTTGCAGAGATGCTGTGATGGAATGTCCAAGTGCCTAGGCCTTCACACATCTAACCAGTACTGAAGCAAATGTTCCCAACTTAAAAGTTAACTTTTAAAAAAGAAAAAAAAAATCAATGCAAAAATATGTGCATTATTATTATTTTTGTACCCTGTAAAGCATTGCACCAGCAATCAGCAGATCACTGGTGCCACGCAGGTCTCCGGCAGATCTGTCCGTGTATCTGGGTGCCAGTACCTCCTGTACTGGTAAGCAGGGCACTCCACAGCGCCGTAGTAGTTAATTGACAACTAAAAGCCAACAGCCGCAAAGGCTGTTGGGAGCCCTGCATGGCTGTACTGATTTCAAAAAGTGACAGCTAGTATGGGAAACTTCTCCCCGTACTGCTGTCACAGGGAGGGGGGAATCAGGCAGCGGCTACAGCATTGGGCACGTTACTTGTTCCATCCTAAAAATAGGTGGAACATGCAACAGATTGCCAAAGGTGAACATCCTTTAAAGAAGAGCTCCAACCAAAAGTGGAGGTTCTGCTTTAAGTACTCCTCCCCCCCTCTCCTGCCACTTTTGGCATGTCATTTTTTTGGGGGGGGTGGGGGTTGGGGGAGAGCGCGAGTACCTAGTTTTGACAGGTACCCGCACCCACTTTGGAAGTTCTCCTCCCTCCCTGCAGTTATCAAGGAGACTTTTTTCAACCTTTTTTCAGTCAAGGCACCCTTCAAAAATTATGAACGATCCTAAGGCACCCCATTCTAAAATGTAAAAACTATTCTAATACATTACACAGCAGCATCCACACAAGTAGGACACCCAACATTAGAGGCGATTTATTCTTTCAAAGCAAACACACTTTTGCAAACTGACACTGACTAGTATTCCAATGTTTCTCTTCTCCCTAAATTTTTCTCCAGTACTCAGCTAAGGTGCCCTCAAGAAGGTTGTAATGGTGCACAATGAAAACCTGTGGCTTTGTGTAACTAAAAGGCAGGCTTTATCCACATGCCAGCTTGTAAACACTTTGGGGCAATTTTTAGGCATTTTGCCAAGGCACCCCTGAAAAAACCACAAGGCACCCCTGAAAAAACCTCAAGGCACCCTGGTTTAAAAAGGCTGATCTGGGACACGTCACAGGTCCCAGATTACTGACCATTCAGGACATGCTGCACGACTCGCTCATGTGCAGTGCGCACCTGGCTGTGAGATCTTGGGCTGTCACAGCCAGGTGCCCACAGTTGAAATGCCAGGGAGAGAAGAGGGAGACAAGTGATGGAGCACATGACTAGATTGTGGGACAGGTGAGTGTGTGTTTATTAAAAGTCAGCAGCTACACATTTTGTAGCTGTTGACTTTTAATAAACATAGAAACTAGGGGTAGACCAATTATCAAGGCCCGATATTCACATTTTCAGATAATCAGTATCAGTCAGAAACTTACAGATATTGGTCAGACCTCCTTCCTCCCCCTGTCCCGTGTGCTGCAGTCTCTGCCAATCTCAGTCAAGAGGGCAGCTGGTGATGATATCATCTCTCACTTCCCACCTCGCATCACCGCTGTTCTGCCCCCCTACAACAGGGCCGCGAAGACTGCTCACGAGAGCTGCAGGCAAGCAGATTGATAGTTACATCATCTCTCACCACCCAGCCGCATGTGGAAGTTTACCTGCTCGGACATCGCTAGGGAGAGGATTACAGAGTAAGTAGTGACAAGCTGGGTGGCAGATGACACGCTGCATCTGGGCGGCAGGTGACACGCTGCATCTGGGCGGCAGGTGGCGGTGGGCAGGTGACACGCTGCATCTGGGCGGCAGGTGACACGCTGCATCTGGGCGGCAGGTGACACGCTGCATCTGGGCGGCAGGTGACACGCTGCATCTGGGCGGCAGGTGACACGCTGCATCTGGGCGGCAGGTGACACGCTGCATCTGGGCGGCAGGTGACACGCTGCATCTGGGCGGCAGGTGACGGTGGGCAGGTGACACGCTGCATCTAGGTGGCAGGTGACACGCTGCATCTGGGCGGCAGGTGACGGTGGGCAGGTGACACGCTGCATCTGAGCGGCAGGTGACACACTGCATCTGGGTGGCAGGTGAGGGTGGCAGGTGACACGCTGCATGCGGGCGGCAGGTGACGGTGGCAGGTGACACGCTGCATCCGGGCGGCAGGTGACACGCTGCATCTGGGCGGCAGGTGACACGCTGCATCTGGGCGGCAGGTGACGGTGGCAGGCGACACACTGCATCCGGGTGGCAGGTGACAGTGTAAGGTGACACGCTGCATCTGGGCGGAAGGTGACACGCTGTATCCGGGCGGCAGGTCACACGCTGCATCTGGGTGGAATGGTGATGGTGATTTACAGACTCTAGGCACCTGTTATTGGCTGTCGGCCCTAAAATAACTATAATTGGTCGACCCCTAATAGAAATGATTAGAGCTTCTCTTGAAGGTAAATAATTCAGTCCTCGTAACGTATCCATCCTAATAGGACTGATAACATAGCTGTATGTTAAAGCAAATGATGTAGTTAAAACTTAATTTTAATATTAAATACCGCAGCATTGGTCCCCAGAGCGCTGAGGTTCTAACGGCAGGCTGTTACATCACTATTGGGAGAGGGTCCAAGGTCCAGGGTTTTCCCTCCTTAGCTCCATCACCACTTACAGAAAGTGTTCCTAAAATCATAACCTGGCTATCATTTGTTACCATCTTACATACAAATACAGCTTCTCTGCCTTTTTTAAATGAAACGCTGTTACCCGCTGTTTTGCAGAACTCAGCAGACTGCGTATAAATAGCGAGTTAATGGAAAGTCTGGAAAACCGTGAACTTGATAGCATCACTAATGGAAATAGCACTGGATCACAGGCTATGTTTATCGCTGGAAAAGCCACAAATCCCCACGGGTAATCTTGTAATTCTCCTACTCCCAAATTTATACTGAAGGCGGGTGCAGGCAGGACTGTGCAGATAACTGGAATAATAGAAATGGGTGTGGGCGCATCCAGAGCTCAAAATATGGTGACTGAATGGCAGAGATTAAATTGGGGAATTTTTTTTAAACAAGAAGGTCATCTGCAATGTAACCACATTAAAATATAAATTTTATTAAAAAAAAAAAAAAAAACGGAATTTTTGTAAAATCTTACCTGTAAAATTCCTTTCTCTGAGTCCTCCGACAGTCGCCGCCCACTTCATATTCATCACCAATGGGGTTATGTCCTTTATTCCGTAGGAGTAGCTAGGCAATAGAATATGTTAGTACAAAGACTTTTAACATATCCCACCCCCAGGGGGTGGTCCCCTCAGTACATAACCCTCCACTTCCTGTATCCAACTCAGTTTCAGTGGAATAGCAGTAGAGAGTACATCAAAACCCCAAAAGAGGGGCGGGGGCGGCGACTGTCGGAGGACTCAGAGAAAGGAATTTTACAGGTAAGATTTTACAAAAATTCCGTTTTCTCTTACGTCCTCCGACAGTCGCCGCCCACTTCATATTCATCACCAATGGGGATGTCCCAAAGCAGTGTAAATATGAGGGGTGGGAAGAACTCAGCCGCGCCCAAGGCAACGCCGTCTCCCCATCAGAGAAAGGAACCTTACCAAAGGAAGGAAACCAGTTGGGCATAAGAACAAAACACTCGCTCAACAGGAGCAAGAAAACCCAGGGAAAAAACAAAAATCCCAAAAAGCCAAAGAACCCGTAACAAGGGCTCTAGGAAACTGCCGCACTAAGAACCTTGCGGCCAAAGGAAGCATCAGCCGATGCCTGAACATCTACTCTGTAGAATATCGTGAAAGTGTGTACAGTCGACAAGTCGCCGCCTCACACACCTGGGCCACAGAGGCCCCATGACGACAGGCCCAAGACGTACTCAGAGATCTGGTAGAGTGCGCCTTCACAGGTACAGGGGGAACTTTCCCCCACAAAGCATAGGCCTGATCAATGGTCCGTCAGATCCATATGGCGATTGTAGAAGCCGACGCCGCCATGCCCTTTCCGAGGACCTCCCGGAAGGACAAACAAGGCATCCGACTTGCGAGAAGACTCAGTCGATTTGAGATAGACTCTAATCGCCCGGACAACATCCAAGGAGTGAAGCAACACCTCCGTCGGAAGCTTTGGCTTCGCGCAAAGCGAAGGTTTGACAATGTCCACATTGAGATGAAAGTCCGAAACCCCTTTTGGCAGAAAAGAAGGGTTAGGTCGCAAGACCACCTTGTCCAAATGCACAACCAGACACGGAGACTTGCAGGACAAGGCTGCCAGCCCCGACACTCGACGAGTCGAGGTGATAGCCACCAAAAAGGCGACCTTCTTGGATAACAAAGACAGCGAGATCTCCCTGAACCTTTCAAAAGGAGCACGCTGCAATACTGATAGAACTAGATTCAAGTCCCAAGGGGGAAGAGGGTCCCTCCTAGGAGGGATCAGATGACGTACCCCCCGCACAAAAGTGCCAACCAAAGAATCAGATACCACAGGCCGTTGAAAAAGAACGGCCAAAGCAGACACCCGACCCTTGATCGTGGCCAGCGCCAGACGCTGGTCAACACCCGTCTGAAGGAAGGGCACACCCTAGACACCGAATAAGTGTCAGGAGAGAAACCCCTGGATTCGCACCAGGCAAAATACGCCTTCCAAGTACGGCAATAAACCTTCCCCGAGGAAGACTTCCTCGCATTTATTAAGGTGTGAATGAACTCAGGGGAAAGACCCCTGTTCTGCAGGACCTCGGATTTAACAGCCAGGCCGTCAAGACCAGCGACTGTAAAGCAGGATGGAAGATCGGTCCTTGCGACAGAAGATCTTCTCGAAGAGGCAGACGCCACGGGGCGTCGATTGCCAGATATACGAGGTCTGCGTACCAGGACCGGCGAGGCCAGTCCGGTGCCACAAGAATCACCGTGGTCGGTTCCGCGAAGGAACCTGGACAGCAATTGAATCGGTGGGAACGCATACATCAGTTGGTGCTGATGCCACGGGGCAACCAACGCGTCCGACGCGTCTGCCCGAGGATCGCGCGTCCTTGCCATGAACCGTGGTACTTTGTCGTTCAGACGAGACGCGAACAGGTCTACCTCCGGAAGACCCCACCTCGCGCACAACATCTGGAAGACAGCCGGGTGAAGGGACCATTCCCCCTGGTCCAGGGTCTGGCGGCTCAGATAATCCGCCTGCCAAACTTCCTCCCCCGGAATGTGAACTGCCGATATTGCCGGGACATGCGTCTCGGCCCAAGACAGAATCGCGGCCACGTCTCGCGCCGCCCGGGCACTCCTGTGCCCCCTTGGTGAATGATGTAAGCCACCGCCGTGGCATTGTCCGTCTGCACCCGAACCGGGTAGCCGTGAAGATTGTCCGTCCAACGACGAAGACAGAGGAGTATCGCTCGCAGTTCCAGAACGTTGATCGGAAGGGAGGATTCCCCCGTCGACCAAACACCCTGGGCGGACAGAACGCCCAGAACACCACCCCAGCCCGACAGGCTGGCGTCCGTGGTGATCACCGTCCACGAAAGGGGACGAAAAGACTCGCCCCCCGATACAGAGGGGGATTGAAGCCACCACAGAAGAGCCCTTCTGGTCCGAGAACTCAATGACATCTGGAGATCCAGAGACTGCGGACGCCCATCCCACTTGGACAATATCTCCGCTTGGAGATCCCGTGTGTGAAACTGGGCGAAGGGAAATCGCCTCGAAAGCCGAGACCATCAATCCCAGACACCGCATGCACGTCCTAATGGACGAAGATGGAACGTCCCTGAGGGACCTGACTGCCTCCTGAAGAGCTGCGAGTTCTTCTTCCGGCAGGAAGACCTTCGCCTGGACAGAGTCCAGAATCATACCCAGGTAAGAAAACCGAACCGATGGGCACAATGTCGACTTTGGAAAATTGATCGTCCAACCAAACTCCTGCAGAGTCTGCAACGTGACGGACAGATCCTTCTCCAGACTCTGGCTGGTCGCAGACCGAACCAGAATATCGTCCAGATACCCCAGAACCGAAATGCCCTGGGCCCTCAACAAAGCCAGAACCGGTGCCAGCACTTTGGTGAACACCCTCGGAGCCGAGGCGAGACCAAAAGGCAACGCCACAAATTGGCAATGATCTTCCGCTATGGCGAATCGAAGGTACCTCCGGTGACCCTCGAAAATCGGGATGTGAAGATACGCATCCTTCAAGTCGATGGAAGAACTCCCCCGGAACCAGGGCAGCCACCACCGACCGCAGGGATGCCATGCAGAACTTGCGCACCCGCACAAAGCGGTTCAGCGCCTTCAAGTCCAGAATCGGACGCACCTAGCCCTCCTTCCTGGGCACGGTGAGCAGATTGGAATAGAACCCTCGAAATCTGTCCCGATGAGGCACCGGGACCACCACTCCCTGAGCCCTCAGGTCCTGCACCGCTAGATGCAGGTCCCGCAAACGCTCCGGGGATAAGAGAAGACTTGAGGGAAAAAATCTGCTCTCCGGCCGAGAGAGAAACTCGATCTAGCAGCCAGATCGAACGATTTCCTGTGAATTGGGTGAGGGCGCCCCTTCAGGCCGCACTGTTGTGGGCCGCAGAACCGGATTGGCCGGACTTCTGCTTACCTGCCCCCGGCTTCTTGCGGGAGCCTTGACCCTTGGACGGCTTGCCCCAAAGTGAGACCGAAAAGGCACGAAAAGGACCCCTGAGGGGGCCGAAAGAAAGCATTCTTTTTTCCAGGAGCCGTCTCAGTCTTGTGGGATTGAGGTAAGAGCGTGCTCTTACCCCCCGTGACCCCTTTAATTAGGGCATCCAGGGATTCGCCAAAAAGGCGAGATCCATCAAAAGGCAGATTGGCCAAGGTCTTACGTGAAGATTGATCCACAGACCAACACTTCAACCAAACCAGGCGGCGAGATAACACCGCCACACTGTGTACACGTGCAGCCAACGGAACCATATCCAGGTCCGCATCACACAAATACATGACACCCTGGTGGATTTGATCCACCATATCCAAAGTCGCCTGGGGGGCAGAATCAGCCACCAGGACACGCCTAAGCACCTGCGTCCAGCTCGCGACCGCCTGGGCCGCCATAAGTGAAGCAATTAAAGCTTTTAACATAGAACCCATAATAGAATAGGTACGACGGGCAAGGGACTCCATCCTCTTGTCCGTGGCATCCCGGAACACCGGGGTGTCTTCAGCAGGAATCGCAGTGGACATGTTCAAAACTGCTAACGCATGGTCCACCGGAGGTGGGACACACCAACGCCCATCAGTAGCGGGCGTAAAAGGATAGCGCAGCTTAAACCTACTTGGTACAGCAAAAGGTTTGCGTATATTACGCCATCGTTCTTTCACAGCGCGCTGAAAATCATCAGTGCATGGAAACATCTGCGATGATTTGCGCCTTTTCTGCGTCCCATAAGCCGCCAAGGCAGCTGAAGGACATGTGTCCTCCTCCAAACGCAGAGTTTGCTTGATAGAAGCAACCAATTCATCCATGAGTGCAAGCTCTTCAGACGAGCCAGGGGGAGAATTATCCACCCCCTCTACCTCAGCCTCCATTTCTGACCCTATAAGGTCCAGGGAGGAACGAGACCCCGATAAGGAGATCTCTGCCACAGCAGCCCCAGTACCATCACCCTCTGAAAACAGAGGAAATTGAAAACTCTGGGCCTTTTAGAGGATTGAGCAACCACCAGCATTTGCACCTGAGTCGCAAGGCTAGCCACAATCGCAGCCAAATCCCCCCCCGGGGGGGGGGGAAACCGCAGTCCCCTGGCTTCCCACTAATTTGGCAGGAAACTAGTATTCCTGAGAATCCATGCCCTTGTAGCAGCAAAAATAAAAGGGTGACCGCCCCTTTAAGAGAGCGCTGCGATCGTAGCCCAATCACACTAGGCATCCCACACAAGGGACCCCCACAGGGACAAGTATACCAAGGCAGGATACAGGGAATAAAAAGAAATGAACCTGGAGAGATCGGTGCTGCTGCTGCTGCCTGCGGTGCTCCTGAAGGAAAGGAAATGCTGATATGCAGGGCGCTCTATGAAAGCCTATGGAGGCTACAAGAAAATGGCCGCCATGCACGTTACCATGCGGCCGGAGCGAGCACAGCCAAAATGGCGCCGTTTGGCGCCGAAAACGCCGCTCCCTCACCTCATGAAGGTGAAATGAAAATACACCATAAGACATGAATAACATGGTGGACCGCCGCAGCGGCGCTGTAATGTGCCCCAAGCATGATAGCATCAAGCCCCACAGCACACAGCCGTTCACACAGTCAGACTGACACAGAGTGCAGCACAGCCCCCCCTCCATGCAGCCCACAGAATGCAGTGTGAGAGATAGGGAAACATCAATAGTGTGAACACAGGGCAAGGTAACACAGTCCCAGACTGACACCCCCCAGACAGACAGGTCCCCACATAGATACACTTACCTCTTACATGGCGTGGGGGACCCGCACAGGCGAACAAGCCGCTGTACATGAGACAGGGAGAGTCGCATCCAGGACGCAGCAGAAGGTGGGTTGAGAAACCGCACAGCGTCCAGTGAGGTAGCCACCTCACCCTAGCATCCCTGCACGGAACAGGGATGGGTCGTTCAGATAACTCAGGAGCGATACCTGACTGAACGCTCGATGGCGGGCTGAGAAGCCACTGACCCACAGCCTGCTACCAGGGGGGTCAGCCCGAGACGCAGCCCGCATGATCCTCTTCTTCCGAAGAACTAACTAACGCTGGTAAAATAACAGCTAACAAGAAAGAGAGAAAAAAACTGAAATAAAATCCAAAGAAAGGAAAGAGAGCTGAGACAAGGTGCCCCAGCACAGAAACTTCCAGCTACTCCTGACAGCTAGACAAATGAAACTGAAACTGAGTTGGATACAGGAAGTGGAGGGTTATGTACTGAGGGGACCACCCCCTGGGGGTGGGATATGTTAAAAGTCTTTGTACTAACATATTCTATTGCCTAGCTACTCCTACGGAATAAAGGACATAACCCCATTGGTGATGAATATGAAGTGGGCGGCGACTGTCGGAGGACGTAAGAGAAAAAAGATTTTCTTGTTTGTGGGCTCCCAGCCCATGGGGACGAGCAATAAAATAGCTTAAGAGATTAAAGCACCCACCGTCCCCTTTTTTATTTTATTTTCTTTCTGCCCCGATATGGTGATGCCAGTCTCTACCACCCCTCTACACCCAACCTAAATTTAATTTAAGATCAGTAAGGTCGACACTGCAATTGTATGGAGAACATAGACCTTATTCATGGACTCCTTCCTCTGAAGGCGATCAGAACGTTCCCATGAAAAACTCAACTGCCTTTTTTAATTGTATATTTTAGGACTTGACGAATGTGGTTTGAAAGTACTTCAAAGTTTTGTTTACTTTTAACATTTATCATTCAGAGTGAATGGACTTTCCAGAATGAAAACTGTATTTAATGTTTGATGATGATGATAAGGTTTGTTACCCTCATAAATATATAGTCCTGAAGAAGCTAATAAGCGAAACGCGTTGACCTTTGCAAGCTACACAAGATCATCTAGACCAGTGGTCCTCAACCCTGGCCTACAGGGCCCACTAACAGGCCAGATTTTAGGTATTACCTTGGGGAGATGCAGACTAGAGTACTGCAATCACTGAGCAGCAAATGATATCACCGGTGATGTATTTCAGTTATCTTGCAAATCTGGCCTGTTAGTGGGCCCTGTAGGCCAGGGTTGAGGACCACTGCTCTAGACCAGTGGTTCTCAACTCCGGGCCTGATTTTAGGTATTACCTTGGGGAGATGCAGACTAGAATACTGCAATCACTGAGCAGCAAATCAGATCACCTGTGATGTAATTTAGTTATCTTGCAAACCTGGCCTGTTGTTGGGTCCCGAGGACCGAAGTTGAGAATCACTGATCTAGACTATACAGATTGCTGTTGTATCATCTTTGCTGATGGTCATTGGTGTCCCGCACCTGATTAAGCACTTCCGGTACCGGTACGTCGCTTTGCCCAGGAGGGGCTGACTACCGCCGTATATAGTCGTGCAGCAGTCGGCAAGTGGTTAAATCTGCTAATTCATTTAACACTCCCCTGACTGACAATGCTGCTGTCTGTTCTGCTTCCAGAGCTGTGTCTCACTAATACAGGTGGTGTGTAACTGGCCAGATCAACAGCTGAAGGTTAGGAGCCAACGAAAAGAAAACTAACACAGCCACCACATGTAATAATTGGTAAGCTGCAAATATATTACATTTTTGGTATTGGGTTTAATACTGCTTTAAGAATTACAGTACAAAAACTCGGCATTCTCTGCTCTCACTTTGCTTGGTACAGGTGGCACATGCTGGTTTCTCACCCCCCAACATTTCTGAAGTCATGTATGTGCAACCTAACCTTTAAAGTGCATTTTAATAGCATTGTAAAACCCCATCAAATAAATTGCATTGAACAGAAAGAAAAACTCTGCACTCTCGGGAAACAAGGCCAGTCCAAACCACAGTGATTTGGAGTCTCATCTATATAGTGTGTATGTAATCATACGTTCCAGGGCAGAGAGAGCCACTGACCGTGTACTCCACTGCAGATGTATGCAAGAGCCTAAACCCGAGCTGTGTCCAATGTGCTGAGCGGCAGCTAAGCAGCTTAATGTGTCTGTGCAATCGGATCTCGCATAAAAACATTTCAAGCGTACTTAATGGGCTTCTCACAATTTACACTCCACAAAACACCTACTGGAGAGGCTGGGACAAAGCCTCCGCTATTTGTCAGCAGGGGGGAGGGCAGAACAAGGCCATATTGTTTACTACAGGGAG
The DNA here is from genome assembly GCF_965119305.1 of Pelophylax lessonae. Taxonomy (NCBI): domain Eukaryota; kingdom Metazoa; phylum Chordata; class Amphibia; order Anura; family Ranidae; genus Pelophylax; species Pelophylax lessonae. The sequence goes on along the minus strand of NC_138779.1, from coordinate 25,523,074 downwards.
ACCAAGAGCCTCGCTGATTCAATGCCCATGGAATGTGTCCTCCTCAGTGTCACAGATTTCTATGGAATGAGAAAAATTACATTTCAGGGCGACATTTGCAAATGATTCGAAGGAATCCAGAAATGTATCATCCATTTACGAAGACCCACAGATGCAACAGCTGATAAGGGCATTATAAAATATCAAATGTATGTAGTTAAACATTACTAAACCCACAACAGTAAAATCAGTGTGTATACGCAATAAAGCATGCTGGTTATACTCACTGTGGAACCTAACAGGTTAATCCTAAACATTGTGTAAAACGGCTGTTTGATCATGTCTTCTCTGATCCTCCCCTTCTTTTACTGTCCACAATTCATCTGCTGATAGAACAGAGCCTTGGAGGCACTGTGCACATGCTCAGTTTGGCATGCATTGCTGGTGTTTTTTCTTTTGGAAGGTGCATGTGATCAGCACAGGGACAATCAGCACTGTCCAGAGGGTCAGGTGTCGTGCAGCCTCATAGGACAGTCAGAGGAGAACAAAAACTCCTTCTACAAGCTTTAACCAGACAGTAATACAAGTCACAAGACTGCTATATACTGCTGATGAGAAAAGATATTTAACAGTTTATATTTATTAATATAATTGCATTTCCATGTTCTGTGTACTACGGGAGAGCAGATATAGTGACTGCGGGCTCCTGGGGAGAGCAGATATAGTGACTGCAGGCTCCTGGGGAGAGCAGATATAGTGACTGCAGGCTCCTGGGGAGAGCAGATATAGTGACTGCAGGCTCCTGGGGAGAGCAGATATAGTGACTGCAGAGTCCTGGGGAGACCAGATATAGAGACTGCAGAGTCCTGGAGAGAGCAGATATAGTGAATGCAGGCTCATGTGAGAGAGCAGATATAGTGACTGCAGGTTCCTGGGGAGAGCAGATATAGTGACTGCAGCCTCCTGGGGAGACCAGATCTAGTGACTGCAGCCTCCTGGGGAGAGCAGATATAGTGACTGCAGGCTCCTGGGGAGAGCAGATATAGTGACTGCAGGCTCCTGGGGAGAGCAGATATAGTGACTGCAGGCTCCTGGGGAGAGCAGATATAGTGACTGCAGGCTCCTGGGGAGAGCAGATATAGTGACTGCAGGCTCCTGGGGAGAGCAGATACAGAGAATGCAGGCTCCTGGGGAGAGCAGATATAGAGAATGCAGGCTCCTGGGGAGAGCAGATATAGAGAATGCAGGCTCCTGGGGAGACCAGATATAGAGAATGCAGGCTCCTGGGAGAGAGCAGATATAGTGACTGCAGGCTCCTGGGGAGAGCAGATATAGAGAATGCAGGCTCCTGGGAGAGAGCAGATATAGAGAATGCAGGCTCCTGGGGAGAGCAGATATAGAGAATGCAGGCTCCTGGGGAGACCAGATATAGAGAATGCAGGCTCCTGGGAGAGAGCAGATATAGTGACTGCAGGCTCCTGGGGAGAGCAGATATAGAGAATGCAGGCTCCTGGGGAGAGCAGATATAGAGAATGCAGGCTCCTGGGAGAGAGCAGATATAGTGACCGCAGGCTCCTGGGAGAGAGCAGGTATAGTGACCGCAGGCTCCTGGGAGAGAGCAGATATAGAGAATGCAGGCTCCTGGTGAGAGCAGATCTAGTGACTGCAGGCTCCTGGGGAGACCAGATCTAGTGACTGCAGGCTCCTGGGGAGAGCAGATCTAGTGACTGCAGGCTCCTGGGGAGACCAGATATAGAGAATGCAGGCTCCTGGGGAGACCAGATATAGAGAATGCAGGCTCCTGGGGAGACCAGATATAGAGAATGCAGGCTCCTGGGGAGACCAGATATAGAGAATGCAGGCTCCTGGGGAGACCAGATATAGAGAATGCAGGCTCCTGGGGAGACCAGATATAGAGAATGCAGGCTCCTGGAAAAGAGCAGATATAGAGAATGCAGGCTCCTGGGAGAGAGCAGATATAGTGACTGCAGGCTCCTGGAGATAGCAGATATAGTGACTGCAGGCTCCTACTTTTGTACAGCACCCTGCCAGCCCCTCCCGCCAGTCATGATCTGCCTGCATGCACTGAGAAGCACAGAGACCCAGTGATGACATTACTGGGTCAAAAATTAGGTATGTATAAAAATGGATAAACCAATAAAGGGGAAATGACCTTTACCAGAGCCACATCCTGATAATAAACACACTGGGAAATTTGCAAGACACTGTCCTACTATGGTGGACTTTAATGGCACCACATATCAGGCTGCATTATGTACTAGGTGGTGAATAAGTAATATACACCTATATATGCCCCCTATAGGAAGATACTACAATGAGTTGTAGTTATACTACTCCTTGAGAGGAGTGGCTTTTGATTCCTTTGTGCCCGCCCAAGGCGTATGTATATAACCGATACACACCCGTGACACATCTGTATGTAAGTAATAAAAAATGTAATTATTTTGTTAATGTGATATGAAAAAAAATCTTTTCAAGAAATGTGTAATGTATACTGACATTATATTTGTTTAAAGCGGTTGTATACTGCCGAAAAAAGAAAAAAAAAACCCTGCAAGACAAAGGCATAATGAGCTAGTATGCATCGCATAAAATACTTACCTTAAAACGAAGCCCCAACACGGACCCCTGGACACCGCTGTGGGAGCTGACATGCTCCCTCAGCATCTATTCCGGGTTCCGCGGCTCCAGCGCTGTGAGTGGCCGGAGCTGCGATGACGTCACTCCTGGCGCATGTGTGCGGGGGTCACTTCCCAGCAAGTGGCCAGCAAGGAACTCTGAAGGTCAGCCGGACCTTCAGAGTACAAGCACCGCTAGCGTCAGGTTTAGGAGATATTAATTGTACCTACAGGTAAGCCTTATTATAGGCTTACCTGTAGGTAAAAGTAAACAAAATGAGTAGACTACCGCTTTAAGTCCATTAGACTCTGATACATAATTCGTTGGTCTTGAGGATGAATACAGCGAAACGCGTCAACCAACGATCAAGACTATCACCCATATTGTATAGATATAGCCAGTGTCATTGTCAAAATGAGGTCCTAATATATTTTAACATTGCCTCCTTGTATGGTGTGCTTGTGATTTTAAAATTGTGTAAAAATGTAATAAAAGGTTATAATATATATATTATATATATATATATATACATATACACACACACACACACATAAATATATATATATACACACACACACACATATACATAAATATATATATATCACACACATACATATATACATATACATATATATATCACACACATACATATATACATATATATATATATATATATATATGGTATTTGTCTCATGTGGTACCATTAAAGTCCACCATAGCAGGCCAGTGTCTTGAAAATTCCCCAGCGTTGAAAAATGGATAGGTGCCATTTAAGAAAAAAATGTATTAACATGCTGAAATTGGGATGAAGGAATCGGGAAAGGCAAAGTATAACCAGATTAAACTTCAGCTTTAAAAGCTCCAACAGGTTTTCTTTCTTGCTATTGGTTTCCCTTTGCGGAGATTTCCCTTCACTTCATGCTCCATAGACACAACAGGAAGAGAGATGAAATCTTTCCAAAGCAATGGAAGACCCTTTTTATTGAACAGTCACCAGAACAAATACAAGCAGACGATTACCCAAAGCTCAACGGCACAATTCAAAAATACTTGCTGAGATTCGGTGCTCAGGCTGGGGATCCCCACTCCCCTGTTCAAACATCCAAAGCAGAAAAAAAAAGCCGGAAACTCGATAACTCCTAGGTAATATCCTTTATTTGGCTACATCAAATATACAGGATCAGTGCTGACATGTTTCGGCTATTACAGCCGTACTCATAGCAGCCTTACTAACATGCTACTTGTAGGGCTGTAATAGACCGAAACAAGTCAGCACTGATCCTGTGTATATTGATGAAGCCAAATAAAGGACATTACCAAGGAGTTATCGAGTTGCCAGCTTAAATTTCTGCTTTGGGTCACCAGAACAAGTGTCTCCAGTGGAAGATTTTCCTCTACTCAGCCTGCTTTTCTCACACAAGCTTCAGCTAGTATAAGAGCAGCATAAACAGCAAGCTTTGACAAAGCATTTGCAGAGCTTTCGGCACGCTTTGATAACGTACCAATCAACTCTAGTTTCTAAATGTTGAACACGGATCCTAAGGGGAGTGCTGATTGCCATTTTAAGCAAGCTTCTAGGTTTCAGCACTTCTTGAAGCCTGCTAGCAACTTGCTTAACCACTTTCCTCCATTCAGGTCCTAAATTATCATTATTCTAAAGCAACAGAGTCCAATAGATTGTAATGCATCCATTACATTGGCAAAGACATACATGCATTTATAAACACTTACAGGACATTTCAAAGATTTAACTGGCAGAATTCACACTCTGTGTTTACCTGCATTTTGTTTAGCTGGGTTTAGAAAAAGAAAGAAATCCGTGTCCAGGGACACAATAGGTATACTGAATGCATGTAAACATATGTATACGCATGTACATGTAATAAAGTTTGTTTATATGCCCCAGACAATTTATCTTGTGTTTAAATAAACCTGATGCAGGCGGCTTGGGGTGAATGTACAGTAGCGAACTCAAACACAAGCAAAGAGCAAAGATTCTAATTTAAAAAATAAAGCACAGGAGTGTCAATTTAATAAGCCCAAGGGTTATTTTACTTGCGTTCATTACTTTATCTCATTAAAAAGTTCAGCTCACAAGCAAAGCATGGGTGTAAAATATTTTGGACTTTTAGGTTTGGAAAGCCCCTATTTCTAATGATTATTTTATCTCCTGAAGCGTTCTTTGGTCACAACCTCAAATTACTTTTTTTTTTTTTTTTTTTTGCACTTCCATAGATGCCACAAAGAATCTCATAGTTCTCACCATCCTGAGGCTAGCAGTATTTTAATACTTGTAATCACCTTTTGTGAACTGATCTTTAACACAGAATAATTAAAAAAAAAAAAGAAGTTCTAAGATAATGTCATACAGTAAATTTGGTGCAATAACATGGAAATATTTAAAACTATAAATTGGAAAAGGAAAGCCTGGTAAAACTGGTACATAACAGGAGGTAATGAAGTTACCCCATATTATGCTATTGGCAAATGATGTCAATAGAGTAATAAAAAAATGTAAGCCAAAACCAAGAAGAAAAAGAGGGGAGAGATGAAAACAAAAGAAAAGGAGAGAGAGAGCTATGAAAACTAGAGACCAAGAGAGACAGGGAGAGCTATGAAAACGAGAGAAAGAGAGCTGTGAAAATGAAAGAAAAAGAGCTGTGAAAATGAAAGAAAAAGAGCTATGAAAATGAAGGAGAGAGCGAGCTATGAAAACGAGAGCCAGAGACAAAGCAAAAGCTAGGAAAAGAACAGAAGAACAGAACAGAAGAGTGAGCGAGCTAGGAAAACGAGAGAGAGAGAGAGAGAGAGAGAGAGAGAGCCCTAGGAAAAAAAAAAAAAAAGGAGGAAGGCAGAGCGAGAGCTGGGAAAAAAGCAAGAGTGCTAGGAAAAAAGCGAAAGCATGCTAGGAAAAGAGCGCGCGCTAGGAAAAAACAGAGGAAAAGAGAGCGAGAGCTAGGAAAAAAGAGCGTTGGTGAAATAGTCAGAGCGCTAGGAAAACGAGAGCTAGGAAAGAGAGAGAGAGCGAAAGCTAGGAAAAAGAGAGAGAGAGAGAGAGAGAGAGAGAGAGAGAGAGAAAGCGAGCTAGGAAAACGAGAGCGCTAGGAAAAAGAGCGAGAGCGCGAGGGAGCTAGGAAAAAGAGCGAGAGCGCGAGGGAGCTAGGAAAAAGAGCGAGAGCGCGAGGGAGCTAGGAAAAAGAGCGAGAGCGCGAGGAAGCTAGGAAAAAGAGCGAGAGCGCGAGGAAGCTAGGAAAAAGAGCGCGAGGGAGCTAGGAAAAAGAGCGCGAGGGAGCTAGGAAAAAGAGCGCGAGGGAGCTAGGAAAAAGAGCGCGAGGGAGCTAGGAAAAAGAGAGCGATGGAGCTAGGAAAAAGAGCGAGGGAGCTAGGAAAAAGAGAGCGAGGGAGCTAGGAAAAAGAGAGCGAGGGAGCTAGGAAAAAGAGAGCGAGGGAGCTAGGAAAAAGAGCGCGAGGGAGCTAGGAAAAAGAGCGCGAGGGAGCTAGGAAAAAGAGCGCGAGGGAGCTAGGAAAAAGAGCGCGAGGGAGCTAGGAAAAAGAGAGCGAGGGAGCTAGGAAAAAGAGAGCGAGGGAGCTAGGAAAAAGAGCGAGGGAGCTAGGAAAAAGAGAGCGAGGGAGCTAGGAAAAAGAGAGCGAGGGAGCTAGGAAAAAGAGAGCGAGGGAGCTAGGAAAAAGAGCGCGAGGGAGCTAGGAAAAAGAGAGCGAGGGAGCTAGGAAAAAGAGAGCGATGGAGCTAGGAAAAAGAGCGAGGGAGCTAGGAAAAAGAGAGCGAGGGAGCTAGGAAAAAGAGCGAGGGAGCTAGGAAAAAGAGAGCGAGGGAGCTAGGAAAAAGAGCGAGGGAGCTAGGAAAAAGAGAGCGAGGGAGCTAGGAAAAAGAGAGCGAGGGAGCTAGGAAAAAGAGCGCGAGGGAGCTAGGAAAAAGAGCGCGAGGGAGCTAGGAAAAAGAGCGCGAGGGAGCTAGGAAAAAGAGAGCGAGGGAGCTAGGAAAAAGAGAGCGATGGAGCTAGGAAAAAGAGCGAGGGAGCTAGGAAAAAGAGAGCGAGGGAGCTAGGAAAAAGAGAGCGAGGGAGCTAGGAAAAAGAGAGCGAGGGAGCTAGGAAAAAGAGAGCGAGGGAGCTAGGAAAAAGAGAGCGAGGGAGCTAGGAAAAAGAGAGCGAGGGAGCTAGGAAAAAGAGAGCGAGGGAGCTAGGAAAAAGAGAGCGAGGGAGCTAGGAAAAAGAGAGCGAGGGAGCTAGGAAAAAGAGAGCGAGGGAGCTAGGAAAAAGAGAGCGAGGGAGCTAGGAATAAGGAGAGCGAGGGAGCTAGGAAAAAGGAGAGCGAGGGAGCTAGGAAAAAGGAGAGCAAGGGAGCTAGGAAAAAGGAGAGCAAGGGAGCGAGAAGGAGATTGGAAAAAGGAGAGAATGCTATGAGAATAATAGAGAGCTATATAAACAAAAGAAAGATATGAGAGAGATGAGAACGAGAGGGAGAAAGAAAATAAAAGAAAAAAGGTGGGACAGAAAGAGCACAAGCAAAAGAGATCAAGCAAGAAAGACAGTAAAAAGGGGGGGGGGTGAATAAATTGAGAGAACGAGCGCATAAGAAAATAAAGTGTATTATAAAGAACATATACCCAGATGTGAAAACAACATTAATATATTAGCCTGTCCACTTCCATATGTTTTTTTCAGAAATAGAAGAGTCCAAATAAGATTATATGAACAATTTGCTGTCAAACGGAGTGGAACAATTGAAAGAGTGCTTCCCCGGTCAGACGTGAGGTGCTGTCTGGCAGTCAGAGGCTTGGAAAGCCAGGGGCGAGGAAGCCATTGAGGCAGAACACTCGGCAGTCCAATGCGATTATTCAGCAATGAGGAGGCACAGCAGCCAAGGACTTGACGTGCGTGGATGGTATGCCAGGCTGGGAGCCAGCTTCATCACTGCCAATTAGCCAAGCTCTGCATCAAATACTCTCACTGTGTCCGGAGTCACAGGGGATCCAGGCCGAACATCAAAGACAATTGTTATGCAACAACGTGCAGAAAACACAGCAAGCAATTTAAAGTTAGCAAAAAAAAAAGACAAGGCTACAATGTATCTAATTTTATAAAACAGACAAAAATGCAACATCAGCTCAACACATCATTAGTTTATTTTACAATTTAGATAAACCATAAGAGGGAAAAAAAAGCCATCACAGAGCACAATATTGGGAAGGGTCATACCTGCATAACGTAGCGGTGCATCTTTGTCTAGCGCTATAAGAGGAGGGTCTAGCAAGACGGCATTGTCATTTTCCGTTACAATTCCATGATATGTGGTTTCAATCCATGGTTTATGCTTGTTAACTAAGAGAAAAAAAAAAAAAAAAAATTAAGACAAATTTATTTTTTAACAGCATTTAAAGTTGAATTATTTTCATACAGTTTAAAGTTATCAAAAATTTGCGCTAGATTGACATAAATGGCTCATATATCAAATGATCCCATAGATCTCTCATATCCCAAATAAACTGCTAGCATATGTATGCAGGATTACTAGCATAAAATAACAATGACAGAGAAAAGTGCAGCGCTCTAAAATCCAAAATCTAATAAGATTAAATCTTTAACCACTTCTGGACCGGAAGGATTTGCCCCCTTAATGACCAGGCCATATTTTGTGATTCGGCACTGCGTTACTTTAACGGACAATTGCACAGTCGTGCAATGCTGAACCTAATAAAACTGATGTCCTTTTTTTCCCCACAAACAGAGCTTTCTTTTGGTGGTATTTGATCACCTGTGTGATTTTTATTTTTTGCGCTATAAACAAAAAAAATAGCGACAATTCTGAAATAAAATATATTTTTTACTTTCTGCTATATAACATTCTCAAAAAAAAAAAAAAAAAATGTAAAAATCAAAATGTTTCGAGCTGCCTACGTGCGCCCGAGGTAGGTCTACATCGGTTCGCACAGGAGGGCCGCACTGCCGCAGTAAAAAAGGCAGCAGGCAGTCCGGAAGCGGTTAAACTTAGAAGGGTTGAGATCCAGAAAGAGCCACCACCAATACCGAACACGCTGCCTCTAACCCCAAATAGTGGACCTCCCGTAAAGAAAGTCAAATTTTTAGTAAAAAAAAAAAAAAAAATTGCAATAAGCGTATTTTGATTGGTTTGCGCAAAAGTTATCGCATCTACAAACTATGGGAAAGATTTATGTCATTTTTATTGTTTTTTTTTTTTACTAGTAATGGCCGCGATCTGAATATTTTAGTGAGACTGCAACATTGCGGCGGACAGATCAGACCCCTAACTGACATTTTTGGTTCTTTTGGGGGGACCAGTGACATTACTACAATAATCAGCGCTAAAAATATGCCCTGTTACTGTAATAATGACACTGGCAGGGAAGGGGTTAACATTGTGGGTGATCAAGGGGTTAAATGTGAGCCTAGGGGAGTGATTCTAACTGGGGGGGGGGGCGGGCGTGGTTTGTGAAATGATCATAGAGACCTGTGTTCCTATATAGAAGGATCACAGGGGCTCTATGATCATTGCAGGGAAAAGAACGGTCAGCTGTGTTTACAACAGCTGACTGTTCTCTCTCAGCGGGGAACGATCGCGGGTGTCAGAAGGCAATCCGAGTCGGCTTTCCCGCTGCCGAGTGGGGGCGGGAGCGCACCGATGCGCTCGCCCCCTAGCTGCCTATGTGCGCCCGACGTAGGTCTACATCGGTTCGCGCAGGAGGGCCGCACTGCCGCAGTAAAAAGGCGGCGGGCGGTCCGGAAGCGGTTAAACGTAGAAAGGTTGAGATCCAGAAAGAGCCAATACCAAACACGCTGCCTCTAACCACAAATAGTGGACCTCCCATAAAGAAAGTCAATATGGCATGATAATATCCTCAGCGATTGGAGCCCCAAACTCCATTCATTCCTCAGGAATCCTTTTCAGATAGCAAAGAATCATCTTCGTTCTTATTCAGAGGCTTTGGTGTCTCATAAATGCAGAAAAGGAACACTCATGGGGTAGTATGATCAAAGAAGCCAATTTTATTAAACGTAAATAGAGAACACATATCTCTTTTAGAGCAGGTTCACACTGGGGCGACTTGTCAGGCGAGGGTCGTCTGCCATAGATTAGCACAGGACCCGTTCTAATAGGAGCGACACAAGTCGCTCCGACTTAGAAAAAGGGTCCTGTACTACTTTGGGGCGACCTGGAGCGACTTGCATTGACTTCAATGATATGAAGTCCGTGCATGTCGCTCCGAGCGCGCACCGCGACTTCACAGGTCGCCCCGGCAAGTCGGGTCGCCCCTATGTGAACCGGCTCTTAAAAGGATAGGTTCATCTTTGTGAACATGTTACACCCATATTTAAAATGGAAAAAAAAAAAAAAACACAACTTGGTCAGCTAGACAACACCAATCAGAGCCTTGTCTACCCTGCAAACCATGAAAACCATGAAAAGAAAAAGAAGGGTTGTGCTCAAATTCTGGCAAACATTCTGATTTTTTTGACGCAGGTTGGCAATCACCCATGACTTGAGGGCATAGTGGAACACTTGTCAGTGAAACTCTGGCCCCGTTCACACAGGCTTTCCGATCCGGTACCTGGCAGTTTTTCAGGCGGATCTGATCGGATGCTCCATGCAGCCCTATGGAGCGGTAGATGTCAGCGGTGACATGTCCACTGACACCTGCTGCTATCCGATCCAATCCGGTTCATGAAAACCAGACGGATGGAAACCCTATTTTCCATCCGTCTGGAGGATCGGATGAAAAACGGACATGTGGTCTGTTTTCATCCGATCTCCCAAAGAGAAGAGCGGGGCTCTGACCGCTCCGTCTCTGCAAAGTAAGCCAAGACGGAGCTGTCATCCGCCTGCTCAGTCCCGAGTCCGCTGGGCGCACCGCCCGTGTGAAAGGGGCCTAAAGCACAGGTTTTATCCAACCATCCATTTTCTCTTGCTGGCTTTAAGACCTGGTTCACACCGAATCAGACTTTGAAATCGTGCGACTTCACTTAAAGAAGTCACACGATTTCAAAGCTGCATGTCAGTGCGACTTCAGGTGTGACTTGGCTGACATCTGTGTGACTTCATTCACAGATGTCAATGCAAATTGCACCTGAAGCCACCAAAAATAGTGCAGGAACTACTTTTTCATACCGGCGCGACACCACAAAGTCAGCGTCACACCCACCTGAACAGTTTCGTTGCCGACTATAGGGTGCGACTTATAGGATTTGGACCCAATTAATCACATGACAAGTTGCTCCGGTGTGAACGGGGGGCAAACGGTCTATTGTCTCATGCTGGCTAATCAGCCTCAAAGATTTATGACCCAACTGATGTTTAAATTCAAGACAGGTCAGTTTTTTTGAACGCTTTGGTAAAAAGAAGCCCAAAACATGTGCAGATGAATCAAACGATGAGTGTATAACATCTAATCAGGGGAACATGTGTGAACAGGCAGGAAACCGGAAATGTCAAAAGCCGACAAATAGGTAATATTTGCTGAAGGCTGAGTGGATTTGCTGCAAGGATTTGTAAAGTAATGGAAAAACAAACCCACCTGACACATCAAACAACTAACCATTGGCAATGATAAATGTAATGACTCAACCCCTCCCCCAGCAAACTCCCTAATGGAGCAATCCAGGTGCTCATCAAAGCACACTCACACCTAATACCACCCGCAAATATGGCCATTATGTCTTCATGTAGCAACAAACATCCCTAGTTATATATTCTATTCAAACTAAGATGGGGGTGTCTGTAGTCTGCACTGAATATACACATGCACACCATTTATTCTCCAATGGGGAAGAGGTGATGAGGGGTATGATCACTTTCCATAGATGGATAAATGGTCCATATAGTAACGTTGCAAAGGTATGTCACACACACACACACTATATTACAAAAACGCCTGCCTTTACACGCACATGAACTTTAATGGCATCCCATTCTTACTCTGTAGGGTTCAATATTGAGTTGGCCCACCCTTTGCAGCTATAATGGCTTCAACTCTTCTGGGAAGGCCGTCCACAAGGTTTAGGAGTGTCTATGGGAATGTTTGACCATTCTTCCATTTGTGAGGTCAGGCACTGATGTTGGCTCGCTGTCTCTGCTCCAATTCATCCCAAAAGGTGTCAGCAGATGTCATCCGCTAACGTCCGCAATCCCATAGACATACATTAAGGCTTCTTTCACACGGTCCGCCTCTGCAGGCGGATCCGTGTTGCTCAGCGGGGATTGATCCGCGATCCCCGCTGAGCCGGGCGGATGACAGCTCCGTCTCCGCTTGCAGAGCGGAGAGGGAGGTGTCTCAGCACCCGCTGCCCTCTATGGGGGATCGGAGGAGAGCGGACCGCTTGTCCGCTCTCATCAGATCCGCTCCGCTCCGATTACTGAACGGATGGAAAAATAGGGTTTCCATCCGTCCAGATTTCAGCACAGGATCGGATGCGGATGGCAGCGGAGGTGTCTCCGCTGACACCCGCTGCCCCATAGAGCTGCATGGAGGATTCGATCAGATCCGCCTAAAAAACTGACAGGCGGATCTGATCGGACCACCCGTGTGAAAGAGCCCTAAGTCTGTTTTTCATCCGCAAACGGATGGATGAAAAACAGACAGACAGACATACGGAACGGACCCTACAAAAGTGCATCCGTGTCAGTTTATTAAAAAAAATTAAAAAAAAAAAAAAAAAAGTGACTGAACGGATAAAAAAAAAAAAAAACGGAACTGTCTGTGTGAAAGGACCCTAAAAGTTCCCTTCACTGGAACTAAGTGGCCATGCCCAACCCCTGAAGAACAACCCAGTGGACAAAGCAAGGTCCATAAAGACATGGATGCGTGGGTTTGGGGTGGAGAAACCTGACGGGCCTGCACAGAGACCTGACCTCAACCCAATGAATTCATACCAAAGGTGTTCTGAGTGGAGACTGCGAGCCAGGCCTTCTCTCCAACATCAGTGTCTGACCTCACAAATGCGCTTCTGAAGAATGGTCAAATAATCCCATAGATACACTCCTAAGGCCCCTTTCACACATACGGTCCATTCAGTTCATCAGTTCAGTCACGTCAAAATGTTATCAGTTGTCATCCATTTTTTTTCATCAGTTGTCATCCATTTTTCGTCAGTTGTCATCCATTTTTCATCCGTTTTTCGTCAGTTGTTATCCGTTTTTCATCCGTTTTTACATAGAGATACATTGATGTCCGTTTTTCATCCGTCAACGGATGGCTGAAAAACAGGCAAACGGACAGCATGTGTGAAAGGGGCCTAAGGCTCCTTTTACACATACGGTTAGTTTGTCCCTTTTTTATCCATTCGTTGACGGATGAAAAACGGACATCAATGTATCTCTATGTAAAAACGGATGACAACGGATGATCATCAGTTAACATCCGTTTTCATCCGCTTCCGTCAATGTCTGGTTTTTTGAACGGATGAATGCCCTATTTTTCATCCGTCAAAAAAACGGATCGGATGAAAAACAGATGACAACGGACGGACAACGGACGGACAACGGACACATTTTGACGTGACTGAACTGATGAACTGAACAGACCGTATGTGTGAAAGGGGCCTTAACCTTGTGGGCAGCCTTCCCAGAAGAGTTGAAGCTGTTATAGCTGCAAAGGGTGGGCCAACTCAATATTGAACCCTACAGACTAAGACTGGGATGCCATTAAAGTTCATGTGTGTGTAAAGGCAGGCATCCCAATACTTATAGTAATATATAAACTGGTAATATAGTGTATCTACGCAAACAAACATTACTTAGCAATTTCTATTTTCTCTTCCACTTTGTATTGTTTAGTTCGTCAAACCTAATACTGAAAACTGATAAAAATGTACTGAAAGAAAAATAAAAATGACTTCAATGATGGGACTATTTCTGAATGGCTGACCACCAACTAATGTGCACTTTCTTGCATTAAATAGTAACTAATTAGCAGCCCTTCCAGAGATTAGTGCAGCCTCTGCTAGAGCCATTTGTAGCAGAGATCTTCCAGGGCCAAGCTAGTTGAACTATTTATCTGGAATAATCAGATTATCTGTGTTGTTGTATTTGCCCAATTGCAGCAATCAGACCCTATTAGAAGATAACCCCGTGATCTGGCGTCTTCCTCTACTCTGCAAACCAAAGTGCAATTCTATACTGTGGAGGCTTCTGGGAGTTTTGGAACATTCTGGGAAAGCCAGAAGTAAAAAAAAAAAAAAAAAAAAAAAAAAAAAACACACACAGATCTCTATGATCACAGGGCTTCTCTATGCATAATAAGAAGCAGAATGTGAGTTTAGGAGCTTTTGGCATTTTATTTGCCAAAGTTCCTAAATTCAACTCCATAAAAGCCTTTGTGTCCTGAATATTCAAATGCACCCATCACTCACTAACATGCAAAGATCTGAAGAGCAAAGTAGCTGACAGTCCCAGAAGCCCAACATTTGTCTTTGAATAAACTACAGTTTTTCATTTCAGATGAACTGTAGATTTAAATTGAAAGCATTTTTTTGGAGAAACTGAAAGCAATGATTGCTAATCACTTCTTAGTGGTGCACCGAAAATTCAGGACGCACTTGGCCAAGAACTGAAATGGACAGTTTCAAAATGTTTTAAAAAATAATGTGGCTGGCGATTTTGCACCGAAGTCAAGGGGAACGCAGTTTTGCACCAAAGTCAAGGGGGACGCAGTTTTGCACCAAAGTCAAGGGGGACGCAGTTTTGCACCAAAGTCAAGGGGGACGCAGTTTTGCACCAAAGTCAAGGGGAACGCAGTTTTGCACCAAAGTCAAGGGGAACGCAGTTTTGCACCAAAGTCAAGGGGAACGCAGTTTTGCACCAAAGTCAAGGGGAACGCAGCTTTGCACCAAAGTCAAGGGGAACGCAGATTTGCACCAAAGTCAAGGGGAACGCAGATTTGCACCAAAGTCAAGGGGAACGCAGATTTGCACCAAAGTCAAGGGGAACGCAGATTTGCACCAAAGTCAAGGGGAACGCAGATTTGCACCAAAGTCAAGGGGAACGCAGATTTGCACCAAAGTCAAGGGGAACGCAGATTTGCACCAAAGTCAAGGGGAACGCAGATTTGCACCGAAGTCAAGGGGAACGCAGTTTTGCACCGAAGTCAGGGGGACGCAGTTTTGCACCGAAGTCAGGGGGACGCAGTTTTGCACCGAAGTCAAGGAGAACGCAGTTTTGCACCGAAGTCAAGGAGAACGCAGTTTTGCACCGAAGTCAAGGAGAACGCAGTTTTGCACCGAAGTCAAGGGAACGTAGTTTTGCACTGAAGTCAATGGGATGCAATTTTGCACAGAAATCAGTGGAACATGCCATTATCTGCATATAATACATTAAGATAAAAAAAACATTCTGACTTTACAACCACTTTAAATTCTGTGACATGTAGTCACTATGCCCTGTGAGTGGCCCTGCTGTGTCACACATTTCACAGAGCCTGCCTTCTGAACTACAGAGGTGCTGAGAGGAGGAGTTTCAGGAGGCTGAGTCAGTACAGGAATACAATCTGTATGGCTGGATTTGCAACGCACAGACATCGCATGTGATTTGCACAGCAGTGCGGTGCAAATCGCATGCGATGTCTGACATCACATATGTGTGAACCAGCACTTAACCCTATAAAAACATCAATAAAAAAAATTTATATTTATATATATATATATATATATATATATATATATATATATATATATATATATATATATATATATATATAAAAATTTGACCCAAATCTAATATAGCTTCCCTATAAAGAGCACTCTCTCTATATACTGTGGTTTGGGTCCGTTCTGATTTAAATACCACAAGACTGAAATCCTGTGCTTATCTTCCGCTGCTTTTCACCGAGGAAGTCGGCCTAGAAGATGAAAGATTACATTTTGTTTTAAAATTCCAAACTAGCAATTTTATCTTTTTTCAGGATTACAGCTCCTCTTCACCACTGCAGTCAGATAAGCGAGAAGGAAGGAAAGCAAAGGCTCCATAATCAACACTTTCTGAACATTTCTTCCCCAGACATGAATTTGCAGCCCGAGAAATGTGCAATTTGGAGCCAATCGTTATTCTAAAGGCCCGTACACACGTACCGATCGTCGGCATACAAACGTCGGTGGACGAAGGATCTGCCGATTGTACGCGTGTTAGTATGGTGCCTCCGACAGATGTCTGCGCACAATCCGCGGACAAAAGTCTTTCGTGCAAACATGAAAATATTTGTATGCCGACACCAGAACGGACGATTGTTCGCCTGTCAGTACACAATTCGGCCGACAGACCGCAGATTTGCAAGACTGGGCATGCTCAGAAAATAGAAAACACAGGGAAAGTTAACCATTACATGACATCACTTCTGCAGTCGGCGGACAAAATTCTTGTGCTGTCCTTGTGCTGTCTTTGCACTTTTCAGCAGACACCGACATCCCGGGGAGAAAAGAGGAACATTTGTAAGCCGACCATCGGTACGTGTGTACGGGGCTTAAGAAAAACTGTGCGGATTTTATGTAAAGTAAAGCTAGCAAAACAACATCACTAGAGAAAAAATTAATAAATTAGGACTGGAATTTTTTACCGTTTTCCATGGTATAAACATTGTTATCACCTCTCTCCTTTGTGGTCATAAGGTGATCAGATGATTGCACACAATGCACATGTGTATGCCATGCTTTGTGCACATATAAAGTAGTGTATTCCTTTAATAATTACAAGCACTAAATTGTATAATTACAGAATCAGCCACAAGACTTGAGAGCACAGCCTGTGGCTAAGCGCCGGTTCACATTACCGCGACGCTACTTCGGGTGGCGACCTCCGAGGTCGCGGTGCGAGCAGCGCGCCGCGACCTCGGAGCGGCCGCCACGGGCTTCATAACATTGAAGTCTATGGCGGTCGCCTCCTGGTCGCCCCAAAGAAGCTCCGGACCCTTTTTCTAAGTCGGAGCGACTTGTGTCGCTCCTATTAGAACGGGTCCGCAGCTTCCCTATGGGAGGCGACCTGTCAGGCGACCAGGTCGCCTGACAGGTCGCCCCAGTGTGAACCGAGCCTTAATCCTTTATTTACCAAATATGTAATGTATAGACCCTATCTAAACAATCCATTAAGTTTCTCTGCAATAAAGGAAACCCAATGTAATAAACAACCTCGAAATGCTGCATCTCTTAGTATGCAAAAAAAAAAAAAAAAAAAGTAGATATTGGAATTAAATCTTGGTGTGCACTAGTAGAGCTGCACAATTATTCATTAAAAAAAAAATTGCGATCTCAATTCAACCCCCCGCCCCCCTCACGATCTTAATTCGGCATTTCCATAATTCCACTTCCACAATTTATACAGTGCAGAGTGTTCGCTGCTTACTCACAGCTGTCAAAAAAAAAAAAAAGAGCCTCAGCAAATGTTTATCAACATTTCTCAGGCTGGTTGATAACTATAAACATGTTTACAACATATCATTTCGTTCTTAGACTCCGTTCACACTGGGGCGAGTAGCTGTGGACCCGTTCTAATAGGAGCGACACAAGTCGCTCAGACTTAGAAAAAGGGTCCGGAGCTTCTTTGGGGCGACCCGGAGCGACCTGCATTGACTTCAATGATATGAAGTCGGTGCCGTTCGCTCCGAGGTCGCGGTGCAAGCTGCGCACCGCGACCTGTGAGGTCGCCCCGGCAAGTAGCGTCGCCCCAGTGTGAACGGGGTCTTATAGATCAGGGATATGCAAACTGTGGTTGTCTGACCCTCCCCTGCCCCTCTCCAACACTGGGGTCATGTTAGCTGAGTGATGGAGAGGAAAAACACTGGAATACTAGTCAGTACCAGTGTGCAAAAGTGTATCTGCTTTGGAAGAATAAATCACTTCTAATGTTGGGTGTTCTACACATGTCAATACTACCCCATTATGTAAAACTATTAGAATAGTTTTTTTACATTTTAGAATAGGGTGCCTTGAGATTGGCCATAATTTTAAAGGGTGCATTGACTAAAAAAAAGTTGAGAAACACTGGGCTAGCACATCAGTTAAAGCTTCACTCTCCCAATCAATAGGGACTATGCTTTCTGCTGCTAGCATTAGAGCCGGTTCACATTAGAGCGATCCGACTTGCCGGGGCGACCTCACAAGTCGCGGTGCGCTGCTCGCACCGCGACCTCGGAGCGGCCGGCACGGACTTCATAACATTAAAGTCTATGCAGGTCGCCGTAGGTCACCCCAAAGAAGCTCCGGACCCTTTTTCTAAGGCGGAGCGACTTGTGTCGCTCCTATTAGAACGGGTCCACAGCTTCTCTATGGCAGGCGACCTACGGCGACCTGTCAGGAGACCAGGTCGCCTGACAGGTCACCCCAGTGTGAACCGGCTCTTAGTAAATAAATGGGAAAGTTTATCATGTTTACATTTTATAAAAGAAGTAGAGCCAAAGCTCCTTTGGCTCTACTTCTCCTGTGGATCACAGGAGTGCAGTTCGTTCTGCACTTCTGTAAACCGTTTTCACAGCTGCGACAATGTAGGATCCGCCCACATGCCTGGACCGCCACCCGGCTCAGCCTCCCAGCAAGCCACTAAGGCTGGCCATACACTATACAATTTTCTTATTCCATTTCCTTTAGATTTACCTTAAACTATGTAGTGCAAGGGCCTGGCTCACTGCATACAAATTGAAAGTGTTTAGGTTTGACCCTATATTACATGGTTTTGGTAAATCTAAAGGAAAGTTGAACAGGAAAATTGTATAGTGTATGGCCAGCCTAAGAGAATAATGCGGCTGCTCCGCCCCCTCAATAGCCCAGTGCTCCGTTGCAGTGACTTACAGTCACCATCTCTCTGCTCGGGGAGCTCTGAGAACTGAGCGATCAGCTATGCTTGTAAGTTTGATTCTTTAACTTCTCTTTTAAACTTTTTATTTTACATTTCTTTAGTTACTTCCTGGTTTCCAGGCCTAAGCAAATTATGTCATATACCCCGAAAGTCTGGGAGGGGTTTTCTCAGCTAAGCACACCCTCCTGCATGCCTGAGCTAATAATAGCAGATAAATGGAAAATTCGACATGAATCATCTTCCCTTACTCAAGATGGCCACAGCCCGAAATGCTGGGGGGGTATCAAGGTGAATTTTTGTGCAAAATAAAGCATGGAGACATGCATTGATGAGGGAGTTTGCTTTGAATATTAAAAATGTAACTAAATACCGTTCTTGATCTGTAGTTTCCAGATGCAGTATAGTTCCCCTTTAGTCTTGTCTAGTTTTTTTCTTTTTCAGATGTGAATGTTGAACCACTTGCCGACCGCCCCATGCAGATTTACTGCGGTAGGGCGGCTTGGCTGCGCATAATCACGTAGATCGACGCGATTATGTACACGCAGTTTCAGCGTGGCACGCACACCCCAGAGCCGTGCTCCCACTGTGATTAGGCACAGCGGGAGGAGCGGGCGCGATCACCGTCGGCCTCCCGCGATCTTCAGCTAGAATGACAGAAGAGCTGTCTACCTATGTAAACAAAGCATGCGGCTCTTCTGTCAGAGAGGCACACAGAGATCATGCGATTCAGCAAAGCTGAATCACAGATCTCTCTCTGCCTCTGTCCAACCCATCCCCCCCACACAGTTAGTAAGCACAATAGGGAACACATTTAACCCCCTTGATCACCCCCCAGTGTTAACCCCTTCCCTGCCTGTGTCATTTATACAGCACTGATACTGTAAAAATTGAAGCTCTCAATCACAAGGCAATGGAAATCCCAAGAGGTTCCATCTCCCTCTGACACCGTCCTGTTACTTAATTGGCAGTGCGAGATTATTTATTTTTATTATTTTTATTTATTTCAGGTTCTTATATAGCACTGTCAATTTACACAGCGCTTTACATATACATTGCACATTCACATCAGTCCCTGCCCTCAAGGAGCTTACAATCTAAGGTCCTTAACTCACATTCATACATAGTAGGGCCAATTTTTATACAGGATCCAATTAACCTACCAGCATGTCTTTTGGAGTGTGGGAGGAAACCGGAGTACCCGGAGGAAACCCACGCAGACACAGGGAGAACATGCAAACTCCAGGCAGGTAGTGTCGTGGTTGGGATTCGAACCAGCAACCCTCTTGCTGCTAGGTGAAAGTGCTAACCATTACACCACTGTGCCGCCCATATGGAAAAGATCTTGGCTACTATAGGGTCGATGAAGAAGGTGTTCGAGGGTAGATGGAAAGTATGGTTAAAACATTCCAGATGCACAGTGGAGATCAATTAAGTAGAAAGGAACTGTATTGGGAATGGTATAACCAGAGGTTTGCTTTGGTTCTTGTTATGGCTGGATTGGGGCTGGAGGAGGGGGGAAGACGGGGGGGGGGGGGGTTCTCTCTCTTCATCGTTATTGGTTGTGACTATAAAATGGTTTAGGGGTATAGAGGAGAAGCCCTTAGGATATCAATGTCCTACTTGAATAATTAGGATTATTTTTGGATTATGGCCCTTTGAGTGTATATATTTTCTTATTCACGACATTGGCATGTTGTGTTGTATTGTTATTCTGAAAAATTATAAGAAATATTGAAATTATTTAGCACTGATTACTGTAGTAATGTCACTGGTCACCAAAAAATGTCAAATATGTCAGTTAGGGGTCCGATCTGTCTGCCGAAATGTCGCAGCTCCAATAAAAATCGCTGATTGCCGCCATTCCTAATAAAAAAAAAAAATAAATAATAAAAAGTCCATAAATCTATCCTGTAGTTTGTAAACGCTTTAACTTTTGCGCAAACCAATATACGCTTTTTGGGATTTTTTTTTTTATACCAGAAACATGTAGCAGAATACAAATTGGCCTAAACTGATTAAAAAAAAAATTTGATTTTTTACATTTTTTTTATGGGGAATGTTTTATAGCAGAAAGTAAAATATATTGGGTTTTTTCAAAATTGTTGCTCCTTTTTTGTTTATAGCGCAAAATCTAAAAACCGCAGAGGTGATCAAATACTACCAAAAGAAAGCTCTATTTGTGGGGGAAAAAAGGACATCAATTGTATTTGGGTACAGCGTCGCACGACCTCACAATTGTCAGTTAAAGAGCATGATGGGAAATGTAGCTCCAAAACATCTGGAGTGCCAAGGTTCACCATCACTGCTCTATAGTGTGTACTTCTCACTCCAGAGTCCCAAGTGTCTTTTCTTTTTTCTGCCTCCTGCCTCTGCTATCAGCATTGATCACTACAGACAAGTTTTTCTGACACCAAGAGGAAAAAAAGGTGACCGGGGAGGGAGCTCCAGCACACAGCCTGTGATTGACAGCCTCAGCTCGGTTCCTGTGTGTAGAGAGGTGTGTCCCTTCCCTCCAATCAGCTCTCCTTACTGAGCTCTGAAGAGTGTAACCTCAACTCACCGCCCCCCCTTTTTTCTCACAACGTAGACAAGCTTTATACATTTTGGATTTTGAATAGCTGTAGAGAAGACTGCAGATAAACAGGTACAACTTATGTAGGAGGCTGTGTTTCATCTCTGTGTGTCACCTGATGCATTGGGTATATGTAAGACCCCGTTCACACTGGGGCGACCTGTCAGGTGACCTGGTCGCCGTAGGTCTCCTGCCATAGAGAAGCTGTGGACCCGTTCTAATAGGAGCGACACAAGTCGCTCCGACTTAGAAAAAGGGTCCGGAGCTTCTTTGGGGCGACCCTGAGCGACCTGCATTGACTTCAATGATATGAAGTCCGTGCCGGCCGCTCCGAGGTTGCGGTGCGAGCTGCGCACCGCGACCTGTGAGGTCGCCCCAGCAAGTCGGATCGCTCATATGTGAACCGGCTCTAAGGGTTTACAACCACTTTGAAACCACAAACAATGAATTCAGTGTTTCGCTCTCGGCCAAACAAGGAAGAAGGAAGCAATAAAGAAGTCCCATTTACACAATTATAATTGATACTTCAGCTACATTATGTGGTAAGAGGATTTTTCATTAATATCAATGACAGAACAAAAAAAAAGGTCTTATTAGCACAAGAGCCATTTTTTATTATAACTATAACCAGTAGATTTCTAAGTGACACTTCAAAGTAGAAGGTAGAGAAATTGCCGCTTTAGATCATGTACAAAGTCTTTGGACTGTCACAGCTGGAAAGGCACTTTGTGCGTTCAGTGGTTTGAGGTCACATCTACAACAATCAAATGAGCTGAGTGCTATAATCACACAGTAACACAGAAGACATAAGAAGACAAATCCACAGGCACTGCAAACAGCCAAAGTGGTGCCTAATTAAAATCCCTTTACAAAAGTTTACTTTGAAGCCAACTGGTATTGGAGACGGTAAATTCACGTTTCGGGGGAAGCCAGATCTTAGAATCAGGCAGGAATATAAAGGTCGGGTCAGATTTTTTTTTTAGCTAACAATCTATTGTTCCTCAAAACAAAGGCACAAAAAGTGTGTTGGTGGAGTACTGGACCCGCTGATCAGTGAAAGATAGGCTTAGTATACAGTTCTTACAGGCAGCTCTCTGTCAGCTAGTATATAAAACGAACGCAGCACAGGTTTGAACTCGACCCCTTTCACACGGGCCTTGCACCCGACAAGAGTCTGTTCTGCTCAGCGGGGGATAAATCCGTCGATCTCCGCTGAGCAGGAGGATGACAACTCCATCTCCGCTCTGTGTGCAGAGACAGAGCTGTCAGATTCCCGCTCTCGTCTATGGTGAGATCAGATGAGAACGGACTAGCTGTCTGTTCTCATCCGATCCGATCCTCCAGACAGATGGAAAATAGGGTTTCCATTCGTTCGGATTTCACGGACAGGATCGGATTGTATAGCAGCAGGTGTCAGTAGAGAGGTCTCCGCTGACATCTGCTGCTCCATAGGGCTGCATGGAGCATCCGATCCAGTCCGCCTTAAAAACAGACAGACTGATTGGATTGAATTGAATTGCCCCATGTGAAAGGGGCCTTAGGGGCAGAAGAGTTCAATTTTTTCTTAAAAGACAGAGGATATGGCCAATGCCTCTGAGGGGGCTCACAACTCCCCCTTTATCAGGGCTTGTGCGCTGGCAGTTATGCAGGTGTACAGAACAGCAAGAAATATAAAATGAGGATTGGGGATGCTGCAAGTGGCCTGTCTGACAGCCTTGATTGTCACCCAAATAACTGCAGGCACACAAGCCCTAAAGAAAAGCGAGTTGTGAGCCCCAAAAAACGTGTTGGCTATATCCTCTAACCCAGCGGTCCTCAACCTACCTGATACCAGGGACCTACCTCATGGAAGACAATCCCTGCACGGGAGGGGAGGTGTGCGCAGAGCCCAATTGTCACCCGCTTACCAATATGGTCTTTATAGGAGTCTCCACAAGTGCGCTTAGCCTTAGTCTGTATTACAACCAGGCCCCCCAGCTCCAGACACATACAGGCCAGGCTAACATGTACTTAAATAGTTAATGGCTGTGCTAATCCCCCTTCTTTATACCTAGCACGCTGGGTGCTGCACTGATAGGAAACACAGCACATCAGCGCTTAGTTCCGTGGTCTACAGCAGCCTTTTTCAACAAGGGTGCCTTGAGGTTTTTTTCAGGGGTGCCTTGGAAAAATGCCTAAAAATTGCCCAAAAAACATATACAAGCCAGCAGGTGGAAGACTCCTGCCTTTTAGTTACACAAAGCCACAGGTTTTTATTCTGCACCATTTCACCCTTCCAGCCACCGGCATCCTAACAACCAGTGATGTCATCAGTGTTGATAAGGATGTCCTTGTTTGACCCTCCCCTGCCCCTCTCCATCAGCACTGGGATCACATTAACTGACCGGGAGAAACTGGGGTGAGAGAGAGAAACACTGGAATAGTAGTTGGTGATAGTGTGCAAAAGTGTATTTGCTTTGTAAGAATAAATCTCTAATGTTGGGTGTCCTACTGTCCTATGTGTGCCGCATTATGTAAAACTATTAGAATAGTTTTTACATTTTAGAATAGGGTGCCTCGATTTTGCAGTTGCATGGTGGATGTATGCTAGACCTGTGTGTGCTAATCAGCGTCATTAGTGGAGCTGTGCCTCCTACAGGGGCTAGATTGGGGCCCCATCTGTGTCCTTGCTCCAGGAGCTAGATTGGGGCCCCATCTGTGTCCTTGCTCCAGGAGCTAGATTGGGGCCCCATCTGTGTCCTTGCTCCAGGAGCTAGATTGGGGCCCCATCTGTGTCCTTGCTCCAGGAGCTAGATTGGGGCCCCATCTGTGTCCTTGCTCCAGGAGCTAGATTGGGGCCCCATCTGTGTCCTTGCTCCAGGAGCTAGATTGGGGCCCCATCTATGTCCTTGCTCCCACAGGGACACAAAGCTGTACTTTATATGACTGGGAGTCTGGTCTCCACACACAGAGATATCAGTATTATCCTCCTGTCCAGCATCCCCCTGAAGAAGGCTGGATACGTCGAAACACGTCGGAGCTTTGGACAAGAACCAATGAGCCTGAACTCTGCTGTGCATTAACTCTGTCAGGCCCACGCTGTGATGTACCACATGGCTTTGACCTCTTATGTGGTTGTTTTAACCGTTTGTGGGAATTTTTTAACTCCTGTTAATAAATTTATAATTTTTTATTTAACATTGTTCCTATTGATTACATGATTTTTGGCATAACTGAAAGTCCCACCTCTTCCCCTTCTGGCCTATTAGGCAATTTTTGTCTATCAGGGACGGATGCCTCCTTTTCTTTATTGATATGGCCAACAGTTAGATGGTTGCAAATATTTGTACATAAAATGTAATTTTTCCCCCCCCCAAAAATAGAGCTTTCTTCTGGGGGTATTTGATCACCTCTGGCTTTTATTTTTTGCGCTATAAACAAAAAAATACCGACAATTTTGCAAAAAAATAAAAAAATTTAAAATCAAATTTCATAAATTTAGGCCAATATGTATTCTGCTACATGTTTTTGGTAATAAAAAAAAACATCCCAATAAGCATATATTGGTTTGCGCAAATGTTATAGCATCTACAAACTATGGGAAATATACTGGAATTTTTTTTTTTTTTTATACAAGTAACGGCGACAATCAGCTACTTATAGTGGGACTGCGACATTGCGGCGGCTAATCGGACACGGACCAGTGACACAGACCCCGTTCACACTGGGGCGACGCTACTTGCCGGGGCGACCTCACAGGTCGCGGTGCACAGCTCGCACCGCGACCTCGGAGCGGCCGGCACGGACTTCATATCATTGAAGTCAATGCAGGTCGCTCCGGGTCGCCCCAAAGAAGCTCCGGACCCTTTTTCGCTCCTATTAGAACGGGTCCACAGCTTTTCTATGGCAGGCGACCTACGGCGACCTGTCAGGCGACCAGGTCGCCTGACAGGTCGCCCCAGTGTGAACGGGGTCTTAGAGTGATCAATGTAAAAAATATACACGGTCACTGTACTAATGGCACTGGCTGGGAAGGGCTTAAACATCAAAGGGTTAAATGTGTGCCTAACCAGTGTTTAGGTGTACACTGTGTGCTGCTTTTACTAAGGGATGTTCTGGATTTTATTCCCTGCAAACTAGGGATGCACCGATCCGATATTCGGATCGGGTATCGGTGCAGATATGGCCATTTTAGATGGATCGGGGGATCGGTAACATTGACCGATCCACGGGCCGATCCGGTTTTTGCTTAGTAATGGCTCAGCCATCCCTTACTTGGTGCAGTAGTAGTATGGGATGGGAGCCGCTACTCCCTGTATAGGTCTGGCTCACAGGCGGAGTGATATCAGATGCACTCCACCTGTGAATGGAGGAGCCGTACACATGAAGCAGCGGCTTTGCTCTGTACTGCAGCCGCTTGCTTTGTGTGTAGCTCCAAATCGGTTCCGGTATCGGCGCCACATATCGGTATCGGGTCCAAAAAAGTTGGATCGGTGCATCCCTACTGCAAATCACATCCCTGCTGACAGGACGGAGCTCTGCACTGTTTACATATGCAGAGCTCCGTCCGGTGTCTCTCCTCGACAATCAGCTGATCTGATATCAGAAAACGTATCGGATTGGTATCCATGAGTTTCTGCACTTTGCACTACATTACTTTATAATCTTGTGAATTGAAATATTACGCACTATGAGAAAAAAGCACAGGAATGAACACGCCTCGCAGAACAGTTCATCTAAGATTTTCTAGCTGTTTATAAATGCTTGAACGGCAAGCAGAAAAAAGATAAAATACTGGTATTGTTGAATACAAAGGAAGTGTAAAGAGCCTGCAGGAACGGCAGTTTATGGTACAACACCTGGCGCGCAGAACCTTAGACACTACAAAGCCAATAATTGTCAGCTATAAATCTGGATTATTTGGGTTGTAAAACTACAAATTCTTAACTGTAATGTTCAGAGAAGGAAAAAAAAACAAACACTAAGCTTGGGATATTAATAGATCATGTAAGTAAATTGAGGAATAGAATAAGTAACCACAAATCAAATAATGTGTCTGCCCAGCTGCAATGAATTATACAGCAGCTCTGAGACTGCAGCAAGGCGAATGCGATCCTCTACTGCAGAGGAGAGATTCCCAATGCAGAGCTGAGAGTCTGCTGGAAATATGTACAGAGCAGATGGCAATGCTCACTGGTCAGCAAAGAGCACAGCACTCACACTGGGGCTAAATGTTACAAATGGGCCAACAGAAAATGTTTACTGGTCAGCAAATGGCACACTACTCACACTGGGACTAATACAAATAAAAAGGCCAGCAGTCATATTTACAAGTCAGTAAAGGGCACACTACTCACACTGAGGCCATCATTACAAAAGGGCCAGCAGCAATGTTTACTGTTCAGCAAAGGGCACACTACTCACATCAGGGACTAATGCTACAAATAAAAGGGCCACCAGTAATGTTTACTGGTCAATAAAGGGCACAGTACTCCCACTGGGCCAAACGCTACAAATAAAAGGGCCACCAGTAACGTTTACTGGTCAGTAAAGGGCACAGTACTCACACTGGGAATAATGCTACAAATAAAAGGGCCAGCAGTAACGTTTAGGCCCCGTTCACATACAAGCGACGCTACTTCACACCGCGACCTCGGAGCGGCCGCCACGGACTTCATAACATTGAAGTCTATGGCGGTCGCCTCCGGGTCGCCCCAAAGAAGCTCCGGACCCTTTTTCTAAGTCGGAGCGACTTGTGTCGCTCCTATTAGAACGGGCCTGCAGCTTCCCTATGGGAGGCAACCTACGGCGACCTGTGAGGCGACCAGGTCGCCTCATAGGTCGCCTTAGTGTGAACGGGGACTTACTGGTCAAAGGGCACAGTACTCTCACTGGGCCAAACGCTACAAATAAAAGGGCCAGCAGTAATGTTTACTGGTCAGTAAAGGGCACAGTACTCTCACTGGGCCAAACGCTACAAATAAAAGGGCCAGCAGTAATGTTTACTGGTCAGTAAAGGGCACAGTACTCACACTGAGGTTATCATTACAAATAAAAAAGGGCCAGCGGCAATGTTTACCGGTAAGTAAAGGGCAAAAAACTCACTGGACTATAGCCCCGTACACACGTACCGATCGTCGGCCGAACGATCGGCCGTCTTTTGTCCTGGGCTGTCGTGTCTGTTGAAAACTGCAAAAGACTGCACACAAATTTTGTCGGCCAACAACAGCCGACTGCAGAAGTGATGTCATGTGATGGTTAACTTTCCTTGTCTTTTTTCTTTTCTGAGCATGCCCAGTCTTGCTAATCGGCTGTCTGTCGGCCGAATTCTGTACTGACTGGCGAACAGTCGGCCGTTCTGGTGTTGGCCAACAAAAATTTTAATGCCTGCACGACAGATTCTGTTCGGCCGAAAATGCGCTGTCGGAAGCATCATACTAACAAGCCGACAATCGGCCGATCGTTCGGCGGCCGAATATTTACGGCCGACAATCGGTACGTGTGTACAGGGCTTAACGCTACAGCAGTACTAATGTTTACTGATCGGCAAAAGACCCGTCGCTCACTTTGGAGATGGCTAAAAGAAACAACAGCAAG
Organism: Pelophylax lessonae; assembly: GCF_965119305.1. Lineage (NCBI taxonomy): Eukaryota > Metazoa > Chordata > Amphibia > Anura > Ranidae > Pelophylax > Pelophylax lessonae. The sequence continues at coordinate 25,495,497 of NC_138779.1, read as the reverse complement.
GTTTATTGGCCACCAAAGGCCAAGTTGCTCACATTGGTGCTAGGCTAGCTATACAAAGCAAGGGGCCTCTAGTAACGTTTTACTGGTCAGCAAAGGGCCTGTTAATCACACTGGAGTGAACTATACAAAATAAGAAACTCGAAAACACAAAAAAAAAAAAACTATAAAAAAAGGACAAACTAAAATATGTAGCAGAATACAATTGACTTAAAAGGATGAAAAATTTGGATTTACATTTTTTTTTTGGGAATGTTATATAGTAGAATGTGAAAAAATATTGTTTTTCTTTCAGAATTGTCGTCCTTTTTTTGTTTATAGCGCAAAAAAAAAAAAAAAAAAATTGCAGGAGGTGATCAAATACCACCAAAAGAAAGCTTGATTTGAGGGAAAAAAAATCAACCAATTTTATTTTGGTACAGCGCCGCACGACGTGCAATTTTCTGGTAACATAACGCAGTGCGCAATCGCATAAAATGGCCTGGTCATTAAGGGGGCAAAACCTTCCCGTCCAGAAGTGGTTAATAAGCAACAAGTGTCAGAAAAAGGCTGAGTCTTTAAGGCCCCTTTTACACTGTAGAGTCCATCGGCGACTGTTTTTCTCAGCAGGGGATCGATCCGCCGATCCCCCGCTGAGCAGGCAGATGGCAGCTCCGTCTCCATGTGCAGAGACAGAACTGTCAGATCCCCTCTGTTCTCTATGGGGGAATCGTATAAGAACTGTCCATTCTCATTCCATCCCATCCGATCCGCTGGACGGATGGAAAATAGGGTTTCCATCCGTCCAGATTTGACAGATCGGATGTCAGCAGACATGTCTCCGCTGACATCCGATGCCCTATAGAGAGGCATGGGGCATGGGGCATCCGTTCAGATCCGCCAAAAAAATTGATAGGCGGATCTGAACGGTCCGCCTGTGTTAAAGGGGCCTTTGAGGTTAAACTGCCCTCATTTGCAGATGGAAGTTCATTCCTTTGATCTAAAAGAAGGAAATGACACATTGGAAAACTGTAAAATTGTGTTTATAGTTATCTAGCAGCCTTAACAATGTTAATAAACGTTTGCGGGAGGCTTTTTTAACAAATATCTCCTAAACCGGCATGGTTTAGGAGATATTTACAGTGCATGCAGCCGCTCGCGCGAGCGGCGCATGCGCTCTGAAGGTCCGGGGGGACCTTCAATTAACTTGCCGGGAGCTTGCCGGAAAAATCACTCCCGCGCACATGCGGCCAATCATCGCACCGGAGCCGTCTCTTCCGGCCAATCACCGCGCCGGAGCCGCCGAACCCGGAAGAGACGGCGAGGGATCATGGCAGCGCCCGCAGCGATGTCCGGGGGTCCGTGTCGGGGCTTCGTTCTAAGGTAAGTTACACATCATGGGCTAGTATGCGATGCATCCTAGCCCATTATGCCTTTGTCTTGCAGGTTTTTTTTTTTTTTTTGTTTCTAGGGTTTACAACCGCTTTAAGGGCTCTTTCACACGGGCGATCCGATCAGATCCGCCTGTCAGGTTTTTAGGTGGATCTGATCGGATCCTCCATGCAGCTCTATGGGGCAGCGGGTGTCAGCGGAGACACCTCCGCTGACCCCCGCTGCCATCCGCATCCGATCCTGTGCGTGAAATCTGGACGGATGGAAACCCTATTTTTCCATCCGTTCAGTAATCGGATCTGATCCCCCATAGAGGGCAGCAGGGGCTGAGACCCCTCCCTCTCCGCTCTGCAAGCGGAGACGGAGCTGTCACCCTCCGGCTCAGTGGGGATCGTGGATCGATCCCCGCTGAGCAATACGGATCCGCCTACGGAGGCGGACCGTGTGAAAGAGCCTTAAAGCATTTGTATCCTCACAACATAAAAAAAAAAAAAAAAAAAAAAACCCCTGCAAGACAAGGCATAATGAGCTAGTATGCCTCACATACTAGCTCATTATGAAATGCTTACCTTGGAACGAAGCCCCGACATGGTCGTCCGGACACCGCTGAGGGAGCTGTCATGATCCCTCAGCGTCTCTTCCGGGTTCGGCGGCTCTGGCGCTGTGAGTGGCCAGAGCCACGATTACGTCACTCCTGTGCATACACGCTCAAGTTTTCTTGCAGTAGGGATGCACCGAATATTCGGCGGCCGAACATTATTCGGCCGAAAATAGAAAAAATAGCACTTTCGGTGTTCGGCCGAATAAGTCAAAAGGCTGAATAATTTTGTGCCGAACAATAGGGCTGAACGATAGTCGATATGATATCGACTATCGTTCTGTGGCCGTAGGCGATATTCATATCGCCAAGGTCACGATATTTACAGGGGGAAGGGACTCGGAGGAGGACTCAGACTTCCGTGTTAGGCAGGGGAAGCCGGGACACTTCAGCGGTGAGCATACATACATTACTCACTCGTGCACTGCAGCCCGCCCCACACATTAAGTGAGTCTTACTCTCCTCCCTAGTTTTTTTCAATGGCACATTCAGGGAGCCAATCACGCCGTGATTAGCTGCACAGCGAACCAATCACGCGTGCCTGTACACCTGATTGGTTCCGCTGTGCCACTACTCACGGCGTGATTGGCTTCCTGAATGTGCCATTGAAAAAACTAGGGAGGAGAGTAAGACTCACTGAATGTGTGGGGCGGGCTGCAGTGCACAAGTGAGTAATGTATGTATGCGGCCGTGCTCCTTTCCAGGCTACTACTAGTCCACCTCCAGCCTCCTACTACCACCACTATGAGAGACTGTCTGTCACTGTATAATCTGATCGAGTCCACACTGACACTGACTGACTGTCACTGAGTAATTGATGTTACCACATTAACCCTGACCTGCCCAGTGCCCTGTATCTGCAATTAAAATTTACAAGGCTGCCTGCATGCTTCCTGATTTCCATTCCCAGCATCCTTCCCAATCCCTACAGTGTCACTAACATTAACCCTATGGTACAAGGCTGCAGTGTGCACTGAATCCCATTCCCTACAGTAACATTTAGGGAGAGAGACATGAGAGGACAAGAGAGAGAGACATGAGAGGACAAGAGAGAGAGACATGAGAGGACAAGAGAGAGAGACATGAGAGGACAAGAGAGAGACATGAGAGGACAAGAGAGAGACATGAGAGGACAAGAGAGAGACATGAGAGGACAAGAGAGAGAGACATGAGAGGACAAGAGAGAGAGACATGAGAGGACAAGAGAGAGAGACATGAGAGGACAAGAGAGAGAGACATGAGAGGACAAGAGAGAGAGACATGAGAGGACAAGAGAGAGAGACGAGAGAGAGAGAGAGAGAGAGAGAGAAAGAGAGAGACACACGAGAGGACAAGAGAGAGGACAAAAAATTGGCAAAATAAATGGAAAAAATGCGAAACACCGCGTTCGGTATTCGGCCTTCGGCCAAACATTTCATTATTATTCGGCTTCGGCCAAGAATTTCATTTCGGTGCATCCCTAAAATGCAGTGTTATGATCGTGGGGAGGGGGGTAAATTGAGATTGCGATTTTAACGATGAATCGTGCAGCTCTAGACGTCACGGAGATCTCAAGAAGTAAGCCCTTTTCTGATAAAATTTATCTGCAGTTTTATTGGCCCAGCAGGGAGCATCTTGTAATCGAAATAAAGCAGAATCTTGGAGTTCAGCTTTAAGTAAAGAAAAATCAGAGACTGTATTTTATGTACTTCAAGCTTTGTGCACCTTGCATATCCTATTGCCGTATGCTTAACTGTCATTATAAAAGATGCTTTCAGAATTACAGCTTCCATCCATTCACGCATAGGGATTGATGTAATTAGGAGCCCGAGGACACGCTTCTACCCGCCTGTATAGCAGACTGTAAACGTTGCAGAAATCACAATGTACTGTTTGACAGTGATCATCAGGTGCGTGCTTTGTCCCAGACTCCATTATACACTTATAAAACTGCAACAAAAAGCACTTTTCTCAAAGAGAAATGTCAAAATAATAACAGACAGAAATGGGGGGAAAAAATCAGCCACACATTTACTAATAAGTGCTGCTATTATTCAAGCAATACACGGAATGGTTCAGGAAACAATGGCAGACAATTATAACATCCATCAGCAGGCACATTTGCCTATATTGCTTTCCACATACAAATAAGTTCTCCCTTTCTACAAGTCCTAAATAGACAACTAAGCAAATATAATAAAAGACTTGTCTAGAAATGATAGTTTGTCAGTGCCATTGAGTGGAATTGTGAGTTCCATTTGGGGAGATATTCCCTGCATTATGTGTAGTCAAATGCGAAAAAAAAGTAGTGGAAATCTCATAGACTTAAGCCCCTAACATACGGCGCAGGCTTCGTTGGAGTCCACCTGCTCAGTGGGGAATCTGTCCGTTGATCCTCACTGAGCAGAGGGGTTGGCTGGTCTGTGTCCCCTCCGCTTATGCACGCTCTCCTCTATGGATGGTTGGATGTAAACAGATCTCCTGTCCGTTTATACCCAACTGCCATCCAATCCCCCAGACAGATAGGGGAAGAATCCTCATCAGTCTCTTTTTAGCGGACAGGATCAGAGGTTGGGGGGAGTCAACGGACAGATGACCCTCCATAGAGGAGACTGGAGGGTCCGATCGGGTTTGTCTGAAAAACTGACAGGTCACCCATGTAGGGCCCTTTAACACTTATACGACTCCAAAGTCACCCAACTTTGGATGGTGTGACTTGGGCTTTGATCAATGATAATGGATAACTTTTGTATGTATAGCATTCAGTTGCAACTTTCATGCAACTTTTAAGGGTTTACATTGTAGTCTATGGCACTCAAGCCACATGAAAGTCGGACCAAAATAGTGCCGGAACCTTTTTAAAGTCGCAAAGCAATAAAAACCTGACCCCACTTTATCCAAAACAATACACCAAAGTGGTAGTAAAGTCTTTTTAAAACTTGTACCTATAATAAGGCTTACCAGTGGGTACAGTGAATATCTCCTAACCATGCCCTTTGTAGGAGATATTCACACTGCATGCAGCCAGTGACATCACCGGCACATGCGCTCTGTGCCACAGTTGCATGCGCAGGGTGTGATGTCATCGCAGCTCGGCCACTCAGACGGCCGGATGAAGCAAACCCGGAAGGAAAAGGGGGTTGAGATGGAAGCCCATCAGCGTTGACAGCGCACCACTGGAGGGCTTCATTCTAAGGTACGCATTTCATAATATGCAAATGCATAGTCTAGGGGTCGACCGATTACCGGAAAGGCCGATATGCACTTTCCCCGATATATTGGAATCGGCCCCGGAGGTTACCGATATTGTCGATATTTCGGGAAAGTGCTTGTACCGGAGTGATGCCTGTTTTTGCCCTTTAGGAGGCGTTTTTTTAATATACATGTATACAATAAACTTTTGTATATTTCATAAACATCAACAGGTTGTTAGTTCATACTGTACCATGAAAGTCCTCAGTGCCTCTAGCCCAGTGATGGCGAACCTTGGCACCCCAGATGTTTGGGAACTACATTTCCCATGATGCTCAACTACACTGCGGAGTGTATCAGCATCATGGGAAATATAGTTCCAAAACATCCGGGCGTGCCAAGTAGGGATAGAACGATTATCAGCAAGGCCGATATATCGAGGGTCAATATGTACTTTCCCAGATAAATCGGTATCTGCCCTGGAACTGGCCGATATTGCTGATATTTTCGTCATGTCATTCTGCCTTCTTAGGCCGCCTCCCTCCCCTTGGACAACCTTGCCTTGGAGTCGGGACTAGTCTCACGGGAGTGTATCACAGCCATACACCCACCAACAGCAGCCCTGTGTCAGCCAGCCACCCACAGGCCCTGTACCAGCCAGCCAGCCACCCACCCACCACAGGGTGCCAGCCAGCCATCCACCACAGGGTGCCAGGCAGCCAGCCATCCACCACAGGGTGCCAGCAAGCCAGTAATTAAGCATTAAACAAAAATTAACGTGTTCAGTACCAGATTTGTGTCAAAAATTGTCTTTATTTTTTAAAACTTTAAATGTACAAAATATTGGCTGATACCGATACATTGTGACCAAAATATCGGTATCGGCCCTGAAAAAAAAAAACACATTGGTCTATCCCTAATGCCAAGGTTCACCATCACTGCTCTAGCCCATTTTTTTTCTTGCTAACCTCAGCTTGTTAAATTAAGCTTTGGCAATAAAACATGAAAGCTGATTGGTTTCTTTGCAGAAGTGAGGCTAACTTTGCACTCTCCAGCTAAAATAAAATAAATAAACCCCAAAGTGTCACTTGGAATTTAGACCGAATAAAGCTTTTATACAGCAAGAAAAATCAAAAGGTTACAGAATATAAGGCCCTGTTCTTAGAATAAAACTGAATTGTGGAGGCAAGCAGAGAATCTTTCCAGGCATATGTGAATCTCCGTGCCTCGAGTTCAGCTTTAAAATTTACAATCCCCAGGACAACATACAACTGGTCATGATTTGTGGGATTAAAAACGGTCATAACATTGCAGGGAGCAGAGCAGTCAATCACGTACACCCTGGGATGGATTGTGAAATGGCAATAAGAGAGCTTTGTTTTTCCAAGAGCTCTGTGGCAAGCTAGGATGGTAATACCATACCAGACCGAGATGGGCAGACAGGGCCACACAATGGCCTAATGCCTTCTAAAATCACAGATTGGAGGCCAATTTCAAAAGAGCCACTGAGGCAGGGGCGGCCGGGGCTCAGAGAAGAATGACTCGACTGTAATAGCACTCCTCGTTTAACTGCGTGTCTTTTAAACAAGCAATCAATCCCAGCGAGAGAAATCCAGTGAACCGGATCACTTACAGCAGCACAATGGCTGCAGGGTACAAATACATGAGCTGAACAGCAAGGGGGTGGAAGGTGCTACAGGACTGGACTGCTCCGAAGCAATGCGACTAGCAAGGCTCAAAAAGACAGTAATAATGAATATTATATATTTTATAAGTCTAAGTTCCCCTGCTTGAGTCAACATTAACCACTTAACCTCCAGAAGATTTACCGACCAGGTCATTTTATGAGATACGGCACTGTGTTACAATTGCGCAGTAACGCAACGATGTACCCAAATACATTTTTTTTTTTTTCAGAAATAGAGCTTTCTTTTGGTGGTATATGATCACCTCTGCATTTTTTTATTTTTTGCCCTATGAACAAAAAAAAAACAAAAAAAAAAAAACAAAAAAAAAAAAAAAAGGTTGAGGTATTTAGCCCCGAGTTCCCAGCCAACCCCAGGTCTTAGGACTTGGGGCCAATAATTTTAAATAAGCAATACGAGACACTGGGCTTTTCGGGGGCCCACTCAGGGCTATAGCCCCAGTAAGTCCACCCCCCCTCGGCCTGCGTCCCTGGTGGGCGCTGGTCTCACCGACCCCTTGGTACGCTCCTGACTGAGCTTCAGCACGGTGGCCAAGACCATACAGCGGTTTAACAGGACAAATTCCACTCAGAACAGGCCTCGCCATGGTCGACCAAGGAAGTTGAGTGCACATGCTCCTATCCAGAGGTTGTCTTTGGGGAATAGACGTATGAGAGCTGCCAGCATTGCTGCAGAGGTTAAAGGGGTGGGGGGTCAGCCTGTCAGTGCTCAGACCATACGCCGCACACTGCATCAAATTGGTCTGCATGGCTGTCGTCCCAGAAGGAAGCCTCCTCTAAAAGATGATGCACAAGAAAGCCCACAAACAGTTTGCTAAAGACACGCAGACTTCAGGACATGGATTACAGGAACTATGTCCTGTGGTCTGATGAGACCAAGATAAACTTATTGGTGGCTTATGGTGTCAAGCGTGTGTGGTGGCAACCAGGTGAGGAGTACAAAGACAAGTGTGTCTTGCCTACAGTCAAGCATGGTGGTGGGAGTGTCATGGTCTGGGGCTGTATGAGTGCTTCCAGCACTGGGGAGCTACAGTTCATTGAGGGAACTATGAATGCCAACATGTACTGTGACATACTGAAGCAGAGCATGATCCCCTCCCTTCGGAGACTGGGCTGCAGGGCAGTATTCCAACATAACGACCCCAAACACACCTTCAACATGGCCACTGGCTTGCTAAAGAAGCTGAGGGTAAAGGTGATGGACTGGCCAAGCATGTCTCCAGACCTAACCCTATTGCGCATCTGTGGGGCATCCTCAAACACAAGGTGGAGGAGATCAAGGTCTCTAACATCCACCAGCTCTGTGATGTCATCATGGAGGAGTGGAAGAAACTCCAGTGACAACCTGTGAAGCTCTGGTGAACTCCATGCCCAAGAGGGTTATGGCAGTGCTGGAAAATAATGGTGGCCACACAAAATATTGACACTTTGGTCCCGATCCGGACATTTCTACTTAGGGATGTACTCACTTTTGTTGCCAGCAGTTTGGACATTAATGGCTGTGTGTTGAGTAATTTAGAGGGGACAGCAAATTTACACTGTTAGTGCCGGTTCACACTGATCCGACTTGTCAGGCGACTTGGTCGCCTGACAAGTAGCTTCCAATGCTGTGCAATGGAACCCTTCTAACGAGAGCAACTCAAGTCACTTAGACTTAGAAAAAGGTTCCTGCGCTATCTTTTTGCAAAGATAGCGCAACTTGCATTGACTTCCATTATGAGAAGTCGTTGCAAGCCGCGCTGAAGTCGCGCTGCACGGGCGACTACATTAGTCGCCTGAAGTCGGGGCGACTTCGAATCCCATCAGTGTGAACTGACACTTATACAAGCTGTACACTCACTACTTTACATTGTAGCAAAGTGTCATTTCTTCAGTGTTGTCACATGAAAAGATAGAATAAAATATTTACAAAAATGTGAGGGGTGTACTCACTTTTGGGAGAATCTACATACATGTGATCTGGCACACAGGTGCCACCATGTAGCAGTAAGGCTCCTTTCACACGGTCCGCCTCCGTCAGCGGACTCCGTGCTGCTCAGCGGGGGATCGATACACTGATCCCCGCTCTGCAGGCAACAGCTCCCTCTCCGCTCTGTGTGCGGAGAGGGAGGTGTCAGAGCCCTGCTGCTCTCTATGGGGAATCGGATGAGAGCGGAACGATCCGATCTCCTGGATGGATGGAAAATAGGGTTTCCATCTGTCCAGATTTCACAGACAGGATCGGATGTGGATGGCAGCGGGTGTCAGCGGACATGTCTCCGCTGACATGCGCTGCCCCATAGGGATGCATGGAGGATCCAATCAGATCTGCCTCAAAAACTGACAGGCGGGTCTTATCGGATCGCTCGTGTGAAAGGAACCTAAAACTGCTATAGGGTGGACCTAAAGTGGTTTATATAGTACTGTTTTAATTGCTATAGAGCTGTAGATGTCATTTACACAACCATAAAACACACGAGGACCTGCACTCAGAGAATCTGTCATCAACAAAAGAGCTCTCCGACATGCAGCAGCTCTGTAAATTTATTTTTTATTGAGTCTGAGTGTCCAAACGAATGTTATGATTTAAAGATGCTCATACAGCTTAGAAGGTATTTGTGCTGAAACTTTTCCCCTTGAGGGCACTGAGCAGGAAGTAATCAGCCTGACCTCACCGATACCAGACACCCAGACCGTCTACTTTGCCCACTTGTCTGATGTCTATGGACACAAAGTATCTCCAGGCCACCAGGAACTGTGATGACCTTCTCCTGACCTGTGAGAATATGGAGCACATGTGACCCATTGCCTCCTCTCCATACAAAAAAGTAGGATCTGTGCAGGGAGTATAAACTAAAAAACCTCAGTGTATGATCAAAGGTCTGAAGTTCCCACTATCTCCTTGAGGATCTCTAAACAGCGCAAAGCAACTAAAACGTCACAAGGAGTACTTAGCCCCGTTCACACACAAGCGATTTTCTGCTTGACGTTTGCAAATCCTAAAAACGCTCAACAAGCCAAATCCCATTCATTTCAATGGCCCCTGTTCACATCTGAGTGTTCTGTCACCTGAAGCAAAAAGCCCACTGCTCAAAAAAGTACACAAGCTTCTTTTTGGCAGATTACAAGCGTTTCTGGTCCCACAGACTTCAATGGAAACGCCTGATTTGAGCATTTTTATTGCTCGTTTTCTGCTCAAACAGCAGCTCTCCAACGCTAATCTCCTCTCCCTAGCGCTTTCTATTGACCAAACAAAAATGCCTGAAGTTGTAAAATGCTTGTAATATGCTTCTAAAGCGCTTAAAAGAAAAAAAAAAAACACCAGTAATCGCTATTCTCAGGTGTGAATGGAGCCTAAAGGTATGTACACACTATAAGAAAATCAAGCAAACATTTTGGTCCAAGGAACGATCGTATGATTTTCTGATAGCTTGTACACAACTTTCCACAGCCCATTCCGACTTTTCCAACAAAAACTTTCCAACAGACAAACTCCAAAATGTTCCTTGTATGGGAGCAGAAGGAACAATTTTCATTCAATGAGCACCGATTTTGTACGAGAAAAATCTTTAAAACGAAAAAGACTGCGCAGGATCAGAAATAAAAAATTAAAAAAAAAAAAAGCATTTGTCGCACAAGAATTTTCCAACTTGCTGTGAAACGAGGAAAAAAAATCAGACAATCTGACTTGTATCTTAGTGCAGACTTCTGGGAAAATTAGTGAGCCAATCACACAAGCAGAATATTACATATCTGGGGGGGGGGGGGGGGGGGCTCTGTACACCTCTAGGTTGCCATATTGTATTTTACAGAAATTACAGCACTGCAGATTAAAAAGGAAAGGTCATTTAGTAGAACACTAAAATACAATATGACTTGTGCTGCAATTTTATATGCTAGATTAATTTTTTATTTGCTATTTTTTTCCCATTAAATTGGAGTTACCCTTTAACTGAACAATCTGAAGACAGAACTGATTGGTTGCCATGCATTGCTGCTACAGATTTGGTCTCCTGCAGTTTTGATAAATGCCGCGCTCCCCCCCACCCGGAGATTGTCACAGATGACCTTAGCTTCTGTCTGACTGTCATAATGAACCTCTGACTTCAATACTGAGAGTCAGGAAACCAGAGCAAGCATGTAGATAAAGGAGTTCTGGGTTTTCTCTGACATTCTTGAGCAGCAAAATGCATCCGTGTCAGATGCAGTGAAATTTCGGCAGCCGAAACATATCAGGCGATAATGGTGTTAGATGCATTTTGCTGATGAGAGAAAAGGTGCCGATAATATTGCCAAAAATGCACAGGATTTTGCCTCAATTTTACTGTGCTTACATTTTTTTTTTCTCATAGATCATGCGACTCAAAAATAGGGAGGATAAAAATAGATTTTATAAAAATTTTTAAAAAAAATCAAATTTTTGGGATTTTTAATCAAATGTATTTTAATAAACTGCTTTTGGAGTAAAAATCCACCCAAAGAGTTTTCTTTTTAAGATACATTAATAATTTAGTTTATTCAGCATTAATGGAGCTTAGTTTTTATATATATATATATATATATATATATATATATATATATATATATATATATATATATATATATATATATATATATATATATATTCTGCAATATTTACATTTTTGGTAAACCCGTTCAACAAAGAATCCATGTTCTGCAAGCTGAGATAACATGCACTATATTAATGCATTCACACAATTTCACACCAACTACCAGCAAGAATAAGTCATTACATTTAACCACTTAAGCCCCGGAGGATTTGGCTGCTAAAGGACCAGGGGTTTTTTTGCGATTTTTTACTGCGTGACTTTAACGGACAATTGCGCGGTCGTGCGACGCTGTACCTAAACGAATTTGACGTCCTTTTTTTCCCACAAACAGAGCTTTCTTTTGGTGGTATTTGATCACCTGTGCGATTTTTTGATCACGCGTTATAAACAAAAAAAGAGCGTAAATTTTGCAAAAATAACAATATTTTTCACATTTTTTTATATGAAATTCCCCCAAAAAAAAAAGTAAAAATCAAAATTTGTTAACATTTTTCGGCCAATTTGTTTTATGCTACCTATGTTTGGTAAAAAAAAAAAAAAAAAAAATCGCAAAAAGCGTATTTTGATTGGTTTGCGCAAAAGTTATCGCGTTTACTAACAAAGGGAAAGATTTTTGTCATTTTTGGTGTTTTTTTTTTTTTTAACGCGTAATGGCGGCGATCTGCGATTTTTTTTCGGTACTGCGACATTGCGGCGGACAGATCGGACCCTTGACTGACATTTTTGACACTTTTGGGGTTACCAGTGACATTACTGCAGTAATCAGTGCTATACATATGCACTGTTACTGCAAAAATGACACTGGCAGGGAAGGGGTTAACTTTATTGGACAGGGAGGGGTTAAGTGTGTCCTAGGGGCGTGCTTCTAACTGTGTAGGGACATTGCTATTGGTGTAAAAGCAAAGATCCACCGTTCTACATAGTAGAACGGTCAGATCTTCACTTTTACACAGGGAGAACTGACAGGCAGCTTGTTTACACAAGCCGCTCTGTCTTTCTCCCTTCACAGGAGCGATCGCAGTGTGACTGGCGGACATCGAGTCCGCCAGTCACACGCACTGACTTGCCTGTGAACGAGCCGCGGCGGGCGCCTCGGCGGGCGCGCGCCCGCCCGCGATAGGCTCGCAAGTCAGTGACAGGCGAGTGACGTACCGATACGTCACTCTGCCTGGCCGGGGCTGACCGCCGCAGTATATAGTCGTGCGGCGGTCGGCAACCGGTTAAAGAGCACCTGTGATTTCAGATCCACCATTGCAGCGCCTGTTAGCGGCATCCACTCACCTGCTGCCACCACGTCCCTCACCTTGTTGCGTCACTGCCACATCAGCAGCTGTCCCATTAAAGTGAATGGGACTGTTGGTGAGCCAACAGCGGGTCAGAGGAGGAGCCGCTGCGGGATAGAGATGACTCTAAAAATTATGATATAAATGGAGTGGATTTAAATCAAGCCTTTCTACTACTGATTTAAAATTGACTTGATTTAAATCAAATCCACCCTGGTAAAAAAAACATCAAAAAAATGTCAGAGAAAGCGTTAAACCAAGAAAGTCTGGATGACAGCCAGGCAACAAGCTCTGTACTTAGGGCTGCCATAGACCGAGCAAATTTCTTTTTGGCAACCTGCGGTTGCTTGATTTCCCCATCAATACAGAAAGTGTAGACAAGGAAATCCCTCCCCCGGCGGGGGGTGAGGCGAGGTGGACGGGGGAAGTCCTCCCTGCCGGGAGAACACAGCGACAACGATTATTGCTAGTAACTATAAGTGCCAGTTCACACTTGTGCGATGCGGGAAGGCTGCGTATTTGCAGCCTGTTCCCGCATCGCACCCGCACATCTGGCAGTTCACACTGCCATATGCGATACGCTGGGGGTGTCAATTAAATGTTAAAGACACCCCCAGTTTGATCGCATATCACAGTGCGATCTGACAGTTGGCACAGGATTGGATCGCACAAGTGTGAACCACTGTGCGATCCGATCCTGATGCGGCTGAAAAAAAGGGTCCTGTGCGTGTTTGGTGCGGATACAGTGCGAATTTCAGCCACACAAAGTGTATGGCTGAATTCGCATCCGCACATCAGATCGCATGTAATGAAGGAGCAGTGCGCTCCCAATTACATGCGATCACCGCAGCCGCACATATGTGAACCGGCACTAACAGCTGCTAGTAAAAATTGCATGTAAAATTCAGCAGGCTGGTTGTACCCAAGTTGATCAATCGATCAACTTGGGCAGATTCGGTCTGCCCATACATGGTTTAAATCTCAGCCGATACCAGCTGAACCAGGTCGGCTTTTTGTATTGTTTCTTTTAATATTGTAAAGTGCTGAGCAAACTGTTGGTGCTATATACAGTAAATGCTGAATTCTAATACTACTGCTATAAGCAGAGCCATGCGGAATAGTTCTCTGCAGGACTCCGCACTGAGCAGTGTTGGGAGCTTTGCCTCTATTGGTTTCTATGCTTTGAAATGGCAAAAAACATTTTTGCTTTTCCTCAGACAGATCCACTCCATGATGATGCTGTGATTGTGAGTCAGCGATTTGTTACTAAACAGCCTTCCCCCGATGTATAAGTAATACAAGCTCTGATTCATACCATGATATTTAGAATAAATGACAAAGGGTGTAATTAACTGGGCAACACAATGACCGATTGGGAAAGGAATAGCCAAGAAGATTCCAGCTTTTATTTTTCCTGTAGTGGTTAAAGTGGTTGTAAACCTCAGACATGAAATAAGAACAAACCATATCCCTTTAGAGTGTGTACTTGCCTCATTCCAGAGCACTGCATATCCCTCTATAGTGTGTACTTGCCTCATTCCAGAGCACTAAGTGTCATTTCTATCTGCCGCTTCCTTCCTCCGCTATCAGCATGAATCACATCTGACAAGTTTTCCTGACACCAAGAGATACATGGTGACAGAGGAGGGATCTCCAGCTGACTGACAGCCTCAGCTCTGTTTCTGTGAGCTGTGTGAAGAGGGATGTTTTCTCTTCCCTCCAAACAGCTCTCAGAGCTCTCCTCACTGAGCTCTGCAGAGAGTAATTTCAGTCCTCTGCCTTCTTTTTTCTGAACAGCTTTATAAACTCTGGACATTGAAAAGCTGTAGAGAGACTGCAGATAAACAGGTACAACTTATGTAGGGGAATTGGTTTCATCTCTGTATCACCTGAGGCCGGTGACTTCACTGGGTGAGGGTTCACAACCACTTTAACCACTTGCCGCCCGCCCACCGTCAAATGACGGGGGAGCGGCGCAGCTCTCGTTCTAGGACAACATCATATGACAGCACCCCAGGACAGCCACTCTCGCACGCCCACAGGGGCACACAGTGTGGCAATCGTGGCCGCGCCGTGTCTTAGGAACACGGCGCTACCCCGATCTTGGTAAAGAGCCAATGACGTGGCTCTTTACTCATGTGATTGGCTGTGTCCGATCACAGCCGGTCACATGTAAATGAGGAAGTGCTGTTTACCGACTCTCCTCGCCTCACACTGTCAGAGTGTGTGGCGACGAAAGCCGATCTGCGGCTCATCCTCAAAGGGGAGTCTAGGACAGGTAATCAGGGCACTGATTACAGTAATGTAAAAAAAAAAAAAAGTGCCCATCAGTGTCCACAACCCGTGCCCATAGCGATGCCAGTCAGTGCCCATCTGTGCTGCCCATCAGTGCAGCATATTAGTACCTCCTCATCAGTGGCCATAAGTGCCACCTCATCAGTGTCCATCAGTGCAGCCTATAAGTGCCCATCAAGTGCAGCCTCTAAAGCGCACATCAGTGGAGAAAAATTACTTATTTTCAAAATTTACTGACAGAAGAAAAAAAACGTATTTATTTTCAAAATTTTCTGTCTTTTCTTTAGTAACAAATAAAAAATATTAAAGATTAAATACCAGTAAAAGAAAGCTCTATTTGTGTGAAAAAAAATTCATATGGGTACAGTGTAGCATGACCGCGCAATTGTCATTCAAAATGTGACAGCGCTGAAAATTGGCCTGGGCAGGAAGGGGGTGAAAGGGCTCGGTATTAAAGTAGTTAAGACAACCAAAGGTATAGAATGACAGTTCGGTACCAACAGAGGGTTCCTACTCCATCACTGTCAAAAAACAAAAACAAAAAACACATTTAAGAATCTCATCATGATTTCTATTATTATTATCAGCAACTCCCCTTACAGAAAGCTTGCCCTGACTATGGTGGGATTGTGTCCTCTAAACTCTTTCAGCGGCTTTTGTCAAAGAGCAGAAGAATGCAACCACACAAAGATTTTATAGATGTGTCACTCCAGCCAACAAAACCAATCAAACCCCATCTGTCTTCCACTAGAATAGAACATGAAAAGAGGCCAATGGCTGATTGATATAAGAAGTAAAGAAAGGTTTCCCTTTTTATGTACATAAGACTGATTTCAAGTCATGCCTTTTCCTCCTAGCCTAGATATACTCAGAGGAGAGTTTTATGGGAAAACACATCTGTTTGAACTTTTACATATTACCAGATAATAAGGTAAAAGCTCATTCGGGAGAAAAAAAAAAAAAAAACATAGAAAATAAGAGTTGTGTATGCTGACCAATCGCATTCATTGATCCATTCTACCAGAAATTAAAAGATGATTCTTCACTGGTCACCGTTGTCAACTAAATTGCCATTGTTCACACCTTCTTTCCTCTCTCGAGATCTCTCTCGATCTATCTCTCTCTTTCTCTCTCTCTCTCGATCTATCTCTCTCTCTCTCTCGATCTATCTCTCTCTCTCTCTCGATCTATCTCTCTCTCGATCTATCTCTCTCTCTCTCTCTCTCGATCTATCTCTCTCTCTCTCTCGATCTATCTCTCTCTCGATCTATCTCTCTCTCTCTCTCTCTCGATCTATCTCTCTCTCTCTCTCTCTCTCGATCTATCTCTCTCTCTCTCTCTCTCTCGATCTATCTCTCTCTCTCTCTCTCTCTCGATCTATCTCTCTCTCTCTCTCGATCTATCTCTCTCTCTCTCTCTCTCTCGATCTATCTCTCTCTCTCTCTCTCTCTCTCTCGATCTATCTATCCCTCTCTCTCTCTCGATCTATCTATCCCTCTCTCTCTCGATCTATCTCTCTCTCTCTCTCTCTCTCGATCTATCTCTCTCTCTCTCTCTCTCTCGATCTATCTCTCTCTCTCTCTCTCTCTCGATCTATCTCTCTCTCTCTCTCTCTCTCGATCTATCTCTCTCTCTCTCTCTCTCTCGATCTATCTCTCTCTCTCTCTCGATCTATCTCTCTCTCTCTCTCTCTCTCGATCTATCTATCCCTCTCTCTCGATCTATCTATCCCTCTCTCTCGATCTATCCCTCTCTCTCTCGATCTATCCCTCTCTCTCTCGATCTATCCCTCTCTCTCTCGATCTATCCCTCTCTCTCTCGATCTATCCCTCTCTCTCTCGATCTATCCCTCTCTCTCTCGATCTATCCCTCTCTCTCTCGATCTATCCCTCTCTCTCTCGATCTATCCCTCTCTCTCTCGATCTATCCCTCTCTCTCTCGATCTATCCCTCTCTCTCTCGATCTATCCCTCTCTCTCTCGATCTATCCCTCTCTCTCTCGATCTATCCCTCTCTCTCTCGATCTATCCCTCTCTCTCTCGATCTATCCCTCTCTCTCTCGATCTATCCCTCTCTCTCTCGATCTATCCCTCTCTCTCTCGATCTATCCCTCTCTCTCTCGATCTATCCCTCTCTCTCTCGATCTATCCCTCTCTCTCTCGATCTATCCCTCTCTCTCTCGATCTATCCCTCTCTCTCTCGATCTATCCCTCTCTCTCTCGATCTATCCCTCTCTCTCTATCATATAAATAGATAAAAAAAAAAAAATTAATAGCAGCGTCTTTGTTTCCATTTTCTCCTGAGAAGCCTGCCAACCCCCTAATGCCGGCCATACACTAGTCAAAAAATCGCTCAAACTCGTTTTTCTAATAACACTCGGCTGTGAGAGCAAACGATTTTACCATCATGTAATGACCAAACTTTGATCAATAAATTGTTCAATGGACATAAATGAATCAGTTTTTCATTAGTTTTGTTACATATACCTAGTGCAAAAACAGTTTGGGCGAGAAACACCTTAACTTTTCAATTTATCATTCGTTCAGTGGAATTTTCCAAACTGTTCCTTCGATTTTTCAGCTCTGAAAAGTTAAAACCGGTTTTCTATTTGTGCCCATTAACTGGACAAAAAAAACGAACAAACGGACCAAATGACAGATTTTCAAACAATTTTCCTGGCTAGTGTATGGCCAGCATAAGGCTTGGTTCAGCAAAAAACAGCCTGGTCAAGAAGGGGGGGGGGGGGGGGTAAAACCTTTCGGAGCTGAAGTAGTTAAAAGATAACTTGCTTAAAGTTTTACTAAATCCAGGAGCCTGCATGCACTAAATCTGATCTCCCACAGAACATGGAATTGACAAAAGTTTTAATAAATATAAACTGATAAATACCTTTTCCCATCGGCAGTATATAGCAGTCTTGTGACTTCTATCAGTGTCTGGTAAAACTTGTAGGAGGCGTTTTCATACTGCATTGACTGTCCTATCAGGATGCAGGACACCAGACCCTCTCTCTGGACAGTGCTGATTGGCCTTGTGCTGATCACATGCACCATCCCAAAAAAAAAAAAACAAACACTCTCTAGCAATACACACCAAACTGAGCATGTGCAGAGTGCCTCCACTGATTCGGGCTTATCCGGACTTGTTTTGGGGACAGCGCAAGAAGGAGAGGATCTGTGCATACAGGATCAAAAAGCCTTTTTACACATTGCAGAAGATTAACCCGATAGGTTCCACAGTGAGTATAACAAGCATGCTTTACTGCTTTACAAGCATGCTATACACACTGATTTTACTGTTGTGCGTTTAGCAACACTTTAACATATATGTAACACTGTACATATATGACGGCGGCAAGGCGGCTCTCCTGTGCAAAATCACGTACCTGTATGAGTTTTTGCACTTCTGGCTCTGAGGCACATACGCGCACCGCCGACGACCCACTCCCACTGTGACTGGACACAACGGGAGCCAATCAGCGGGTCCGGTGGACTCGACGTCCGCTGGGACCCACCAATCATTCTTGAGAGCAGCAGAATGGCGGTGTGCCGCTCTGTGAGAAGGAAAGGTAGTGATGCTGTTTCTGCTGAGCAGGAACAAGGATTAGTGGTGCCTTGAAATTTCGGCAACCTACATTTTCGGCTGAAAATGGGCCTATCCCATTTCGGCCGAAAACGGGTCATATATGCCGAAAATTAATGGCCGCCACAGCAGCAGTTTTCACTTTAACTTATATGGTGCGTGACCAGCCGTGTCTGGCTCCCAAGACCCGTCATTTGTACCTCCTCGCCCGCCCTGTGCTAGACTGGTTACTAGAATCGCCAGCCACCTGGCGTCTAGCAACCAGTGACGTCACTGTCCCGAGAGGGAAGCGAGGCCGAGAAGAGGACCCAGCATGCAGAGCGGAGGAGAATCGTCCTCCTCCTCCTCCGCGCCTATGATATGATAGGAAATAGATAGAAACAAAATATTTTAAAATCATTTGGGGGAAAAAAATCATTTTCGGTTTTCGGCCCAGAATTTTCATTTCGGTGCATCCCTAACACGGATCTCTGCCTTCCCACAGTAAGCTACAAATTACCAATCAGACACTGACTAAACAACCAATGTTGTGCCGGATAGGTACATTTTTGGTACAGAAACTATTCTGCTAACTGCCAGGTCTGCAGAAGGTGGATGCATTTTTCACATTCCTGGATCAGCAGGTGCATTTACGTGAAGGGAAGGGGGAAGAGGATGGGATCTCAGTCACGTTGCCTGACCTAGACCTCGACCCCCTGCCTGTCCTACTCACACAGCAGAAAAGGTCAGCCATACATATACATATACACATATATATATATATATATATATATATATATATATATATATATATATATATATATATATATATATATATATATATATATATATATATATATATATATATATATATATATATATATATATATATATATATATATACACACACACACACACACACACACACACACACACACACACACACACACACACACACACACACAGTAAAACCTTGGTTTGAGAGTAACTTGGTTTAAGAGCGCTTTGCAAGACAAGCAAAATTTTCAAATAAATTTTGACTTGATATACAAGCGATGTCTTGATATACAAGTAGCCTCAAGTCACAGCGGAGTATAAAAGAGAAGAGAGGCGCCTCTAAGTGTAGCAATATGGTTACATTTAATGAAGGTACAACATTTAGCAACTCACATGGTTGATGATTGGAACAGGCACATCTAAGGATGCAGGCATCCAGGCTAAAGCTGTCCACATAGACCATCCTCCGCACCGCCATCTACGTCATCCCTTCCATGCTGCCCTTCGCTTTCAGATCGCTTTACTGCAGGGTGGTCTTCCCTGGTCAGGATTACAGACTGGCAGCAGGTGGTGCAGAAGATGGTCTACGTGGACAGCTTTACCCCGGATGCCTTCATACTTAGATGTGCCTGTTTTATTCATCAACCATGTGAGTTGCTAAATGTTGTACCTTCATTAAATGGAACCATATTGCTACACTTAGAGGCGCCTCTCTTCTCTTTGATACTCTGTAGCTCCTACTGGATTTTGCTTCTTATCCCCTTGTGGAAGCGGCTATTTGTGGATGGACATTTTATGGTTATATAACCTATCGCAATGCTATAATCTTTTTATATGGACTATAAACTGAAGGACTTATGAATAAATAGTTGTGGAACGAATCATCTGAGTTTCCATTATTTCTTATGGGGAAATTTGCTTTGATATAAGAGTGCTTTGGATTACAAGCATGCTTCCATAACGAATTATCCTCGCAATCCAAGGTATATATATATGACAGGAACCTGGAAGGAAAGTTTCAGGAACCTTACAGCTACATTGGTAAATTAGATGTTAAATCCAGCAGCACGTAATTTGACAAGCGTGGGAGGTGTGATTGTTGCTAAAACAAGGTGCCCTTTAACGAAAAAGCGTGGCATAAAAACAAAAAAAAATTAAAGACTAGGCTACGTGCTAAACTTCAGCTGACAAATTAAAAGCAGCAAAAGAATTCTTCTATAAAAAAAATCACCATTGACATTCTACAAGGCTCTGTGATTCTGAAGCAGTTAAACAGCAGGAGTAGAATGCCAGTGTTAACAATACCTAGAATGCATTCCACTTATGGTGGCTCCACTCAGTCACAAGACTCTCCATTATAGGAGAACGCACACTCCAAAAATAAAAGCAACTCCCTGCAGGGAAGGCTGAATATATGTATATTTAACCAACACCAAACACCCTATAAATATAGCAACACATTTGCTGGAAGTGACTAGACTGCCAAGTAAACCAAGCAAATGCATTTTTATTCTGGGGATGGGCTTTAGGCTACGTTCACATGTGGGCGCAGCGGATCAGAGCAGAATCACCGCAATTCTGCCCGCGATCCGGAAATCATTGCAAATCGCGGGACGCCTGTGCGATGCCCGTCATTTGCAATGGCACCCCAAACGCTGTGCGATGTGGCAGTGATTTCCGCCTGCCGAATCGCGGTAACATCGCGCAAACAGAATCGCGGGACGCATGACGCCCAAAAAAGGTACAAGAGCTTCTTTTGTATCCCGCGATTCTGTTTGCGCGATGTTACCGCGATTCGGCAGGCGGAAGTCACTGCAACATCGCACAGCGTTTGGGGTGCCATCGCAAATCACGGGCATCGCACAGGCGTCCCGCGATTTGCAATGATTCCTGGATCGCGGTGATTCTGCCCATGATCCGCTGCGCCCACATGTGAACGTAGTAGCCTTAGTCCCGGAAGATTTACCCCCTCCTTTGTAACCAGGCCAATTTTTGTGATACGGCACTGCGTTACTTTAACTGAAAATATTGTTGAAAATTTTTTTTCTCAAAAATAGAGCTTTCTTTTGATGGTATTTGATCACCTCTGCCTTTTTTTTTTTTTTTTTTTTTTGCGCTATAAAAAACAAAAGACCGACAATTTAAAAAAAATATATATATTTTTACTTTCTGCTATACAAAACATCCAATAAAAAACAAAAATGTAAAAAAAAATCTATTTTCTTCATCAATTTAGGCCAGTATGTATTCTGCTACATGTTTTTGGTAAAAAAAAAAAAAAATCCCAATAAGCATATATTGATTGTTATCGCATCTAAAAACTATGGGATACACATAGTATAAAAATAACAAATTAAATAAAAATTCTAGTAACAATGGTGATCAACGACTTACAGTGGGATTGCAGCGGTCAATCTGACACCGACTGACACTTTTGACACAAACTTTATTGCATCTACAAACTAAGGGATATTTTTTTACTAGTAAATGGCAGCGATCAGCGACTTATAGCGGGACTGCGATATTGCGGTGGACAAATTGGACACTAAATTACACTTTTTTGGTGACCACTGACACCAATACAGTGATCAGTGCTAAAAAAAAAAAAAAAAAAAAAAAAAAAAAAAGTCATGGGCAGATTTGCCGCAATTTGAAAGCGCGAAAGGTGCGAATGACAAATCGCAGAACACACGTGTAAGATGCCATTCATTTGAATGCCACCTAAAATCGTGCTGCAACCGCGGCAACCTGCATCATGCTAAGCTTGTCACCCAAAAAAAGTTCAGGAGCTACTTTTTGGCAACATGCTTTACGGCAATGGTCCTCAACCCTGGTCCTCAAGGCCCACTAACAGGCCAGGTTTGCAAGATAACTGAAATACATCCCAGGTGATATCATTTGCTGCTCAGTGATTGCAGTACTCTAGCCTGCATCTCCCCAAGGTAATACTTAAAATCTGGCCTGTTAGTGGGCCCGAGGACCGGAGTTGAGCTTTACGGTACCAGCTATGTCCAAACTACGGCCCTCCAGCTGTTCAGAAACTGCAATTCCTATCATGCCTAGTCATGTCTGTGCATGTCAGAGATTTACAATGCCTCATGGGATGTGTAGTTCCTCAACAGCTGGAGGGCCAAAGTTTGGACACCCTTGCACGCGATGCAGGTTGCTGCGATTGCAGCGTGCCAATACCTCATTGCGATTTGAATTGCATCTCAAATGTGCATTCTGCGATTTGTCATTCACACCTTTGCGTTTTGGAATCACAGCAAATCTGCCCACGAACCAGAACGCTGAGGTGTGAAAGTAGCCTAAGGGACAGGGTGAAGGCATCCCTTGTAGAAACCTTTTATTCTTCCAGAACATGTTTAACCACTTGCCGACCGGTCACGTTGACTGTACTGCGGCAAAGTGGCTCGTTCCCGTCCAACGACGTAGACCTACGTCGCTGGACTCCTCCCCTTGTGGGCGCCGCCGGAGGCTCGCTCCCGCTGTATTCAGTTACAGCGGGAGTCGGGCCAGGGGAGGAGCGGCGGTGATCACCACTGCTCTTCCCCGATCGTCTGGGAATCGAGTCTGGAGATCCACCCGCTTTGTTTACACAAGGCGGGCGGATCTCGTAAGTGACAGGCAAGGTCAGATTGCAGGGTCCAGCATAGCTGTGTCACCTCCCCCCACACACGTCAGTAAGCACCAGGCATACATTAACCCCTCCCTCTCCAATAAAATTAACCCCTTCCCTGCCAGTGTCATTTTTACAGTAACAGTGCATATGTATAGCACTGATTACTGTAGTAATGTCACTGGTAACCCCAAAAGTGTCAAAAATGTCAGTCAAGGGTCCGATCTGTCCGCCGCAATGTTGCAGTTGCACAAAAAAAAAAAAAAAAACAGATTGCCGCCATTACTCGTTGAAAAAAAAAAAAAACACCAAAAAAGACAAATCTTTCCCTTAGTAAACGCAATAACTTTTGCGCAAACCAATCAAAATACGCTTATTGCGAATTTTTTTACCAAAAATATGTGGCAGAAAACAAATTGGCCTAAAATGATAAGAAATTTAGATTTTTACATTTTTTGGGGGGAATTTCATATAACAAAATGTGAAAAATATTGTTATTTTTTTCAAAATTGTCGCTCATTTTTTATTTATAGCGCAAAAAGTGCAGAGGTGATCAAATACCACCAAAAGAAAGCTCTGTTTGTGGGAAAAAAAGGACGTAAAATTTTGTTTGGATACAGCGTTACATGACCGCGCAATTGTCAGGTAAAGTCGCACAGTGCCGAATTGCAAAAAGTGGCCTGGACGTAAGACAGCAAAATCCTCCGGTGGTAAAGTGGTTAAAAAAAAAAAATGATGGAAACTGTCTGTATGGCCGGAAACAGGCTGCACGGCAATACACAATATAGTAGCACCATATTTATTATATCTATTACATAAAGCAAGGGGTCCGCTGCAAGAAACATGGCCTAAAGTCCTTCAGGGAAAGAAGCTGTAATCTATCACACTGAGGTCTGCAATGCGTATTATACCTACAAACCACAGACTGTCACTACACAAAAGCCCCAACACTGCCGTGTCCTTCCACACCGATCCCCAGTATACAATGCATGCCTGTGACACCCGCAATAATCAGCGTGTGTGTGTGTGATGTGCCGTTCCCCAGGGAGGGGACTAATGAATCAGAGCACACCACAGATGAGGTCCTGCTGACGAGAGATTTCTGAGTAATCAGCACACACATCTATTGACTTCTCCCGATCACAGAAAACAGGAAAGCTACTGGAGAAAAAAATCTTGAAGGGAGGTTCAGCATTGCAAATAAAACACAGGAACAAACAAAGCAATAATAGGCTGGGAGAAAAAAAAAAAAAAACCTACATCTACAAGCAGCTGGCCCTTCTGAAAATAAACAATTTGATGCTACAGCAGATTCGTAAACAGAAAACACGCTCCAACCTGCTCCGAGCAAAAAACTAATAAAATATTAATAAAAAATAGTCAAACATTTTTAAAAATAATAAAATAAAAAAAATAAAAACTCACGACAGAAAACTAAAAATTTGACTTATTAAAAAAATAAAAATATAGAAAAGAAAATAATCAACAGAAGCTACAGTTCGATGATCACATATCACCCTCAAAAAATTGCTGCAAAAATTGATCCATGGTTCTGAATTTCTTCATCCCTTTATGCCAACAGCTTGAGGGCAGGGACTGATGTGAATGTACAATGTATATGTAAAGCGCTGCGTAAATTGACAGCGCTATATAAGTACCTGAAATAAATAAACACCTGCATTTGTTTGTGTTTTCCATCTTACCTTAAGGCTCCGTTCACATGTGAGCGTATGGATCGCGGGCAGAACCGCCGCGGTTCCGCCCGCGATCCGGAGATTTATGCAAATCGCTGGACGCCTAGCGTTGCCCGTTGATTTGCAATGGCCCCCCAAACGCCGAGCAATGTTGCCGCGATTTCCGCCTGCCGAATCGCGGCAACATCGCGCAAACAAAATCGTGGGACGCAATTCGCTCCAAAGAAGCTCTTGTACTTTTTTGGAGCGTATTGCGTCCCGCGATTTTGTTTGCGCGATGTTGCCGCGATTCGGCAGGCGGAAATCGCGGCAACATCGCTCGGCGTTTGGGGGGCCATTGCAAATCAACGGGCAACGCTAGGCGTCCCGCGATTTGCATTAATCTCCGGATCGCGGGCGGAACCGCGGCGGTTCTGCCCGCGATCCATACGCTCACATGTGAACGGAGCCTAAGGCTCCATTCACATATAGGCGTTTCAGATCGCGGGCAGAATTGCCGCAATTCTGCCCTCGATCCCAAACCACTGCAAGTCGCGGGACGCCCGCACAATTCCTGTGACTTGCAATGGCACCCCAAACGCGGTGCGATTTTGCTGCGATTTGTACAAGAACTTCTTTTGGGCGACAGGCGTCCCAGGATTCTGTCTGCCTGATTTTACCACGATTCGTCAGGCGACAATTGCGGCAAAAAAAAATAAAAAATATCGCACTGCGTTTGGGGTGCCATTGCAAGTCACGGAAATCGCACGGGCGTCCCGCGACTTGCAATGGTTCAGAATCGAGGGCAGAATTGCAGCAATTCTGCTTGTGATCCAAAACGCCTATATGTAAATGGAGCCTTAAAGGTAAGATAGAAACACAAGAAATGCAGCTGTTGGCATAAAGGGATAAAGAAATTCAGAACCACAGATCACTTTTTGCAGCAATTTTTTTAGTGCAAAGATTGCTTTAGGCCCCTTTCACACTTGAAAGTCGTGCAATTTTACTGCAATTTTGACTGGGCTTGAAGCAATGCCTATGTCTTTGGACCTCAAAATGCATTAAAATCGGGCCAAAGCTCATGCACCCCGTACTATCTGTTTGGGACCACATAGGGTATTGGGGGACCTTTTTGTTTTTATGGTTTTCTTTTTGGTTATTGTTTGCTATGCTGCCCTCCTTTTTATTATTGGCATTGGTCTGTACTTGCTGTTGTATACCTGCTCATGCTCTGTGTCATACTCCTTATGTTGGATTTTTGCACAGTTTAATAAACTTTGTTTCTGATTTTTTTTTAAAAATCAGGCCAAAGTAGTGAGGCTCGGTTCACATATAGCCCCGGTTCACACGTGTGCGGGGTTCGCATGTAATATCGGAGCGCACTGCTCCGACATTACATGCGATCGGCTGTGCGGTGCGAGTTTAGCCATACAGTTTGTATGGCTAAATTCGCACCGCAGCCGCACCAAACACGCACAGGACCCTTTTTTCTAGCTGCATCAGGATCGGATCGCACAGCGGTTCACACTTGTGCGATCCGATCCTGTGCAAACTGCACGATCGCACTGCGATATGCGATCAAACTGGGGGTGTCGTTAAGATTACATTGACACCCCCAGCGTATCGCATATGGCAGTGTGAACTGCCGGGGGTGCGTGTGCGATGCGGGAACAGGCTGCGAATTCGCAGCCTTCCCGCATCGCATATATGTGAACCGAGCCATATGCGATGCGGGAAGGCTGCGAATTCGCAGCCTGTTCCCGCATCGCACACGCACCCCCGGCAGTTCACACTGCCATATGCGATACGCTGGGGGTGTCAATGTAATCTTAACGACACCCCCAGTTTGATCGCATATCGCAGTGCGATCGTGCAGTTTGCACAGGATCGGATCGCACAAGTGTGAACCGCTGTGCGATCCGATCCTGATGCAGCTAGAAAAAAGGGTCCTGTGCGTGTTTGGTGCGGCTGCGGTGCGAATTTAGCCATACAAACTGTATGGCTAAACTCGCACCGCACAGCCGATCGCATGTAATGTCGGAGCAGTGCGCTCCGATATTACATGCGAACCCCGCACACGCACAAGTGTGAACCGGGGCTGAAGGGACTACTTTGAAGTTGCTGCAAATTTAAGTTGAATGGGTATCATTGGAAAACATGGCGAACGACATGTCGAGCAACTCTGAAGTCCAAAGTTGCATGACAAGTTGCACAAGTGTGAAAGGGGGCCTTACTAAAAATCCACACAACTTTTGGTAGCGATTGGTAACAAACGACATGCAAAGTGCAGCCCAGCAACCAATCACAAAGCCTCTTCTTCTACCTTCTCTGAACTGATAAAAGGTTTCATCTGATTTTTGTTGCTTCAGGTTATACAGAATTTCTCTTTGCGCTAATAAAAAATTGAATTCCAACTTTTGTGGAACCAAAAGTTTCAGCACAGCTTCCCATCCGATATCTAGGACCACACAATGAAGTGTGCGCTTCACAAAAACCAGATACACCCTGATCTAATACAAGTTGTATCAAAATAAAGAACAGGAATCACACTGGTAGATGTAACACACCCCGGTGAAATATTTACATATCTATGTTTGCGGATCTTGAAGGTAAAATGAAATATGATCAAAGTATGCAGAGGAAGCACGTCCTTCCTCCAAACTACAGATATTATGGCATATTACAGCTACAGACTTCTTCATAGGATGGCATGCCTTCATTTCCTAGAATATTGTAATGCAATCTTTTATGCATCCCTTTTAGAACGTTGTGTTGCTCCTTTGCATTGGATGGGTTGGTCCTAACAGCTGACCTTAAAGGACCAGCAATGCAGTGTAACTGGGATGTACTAATAATACAAGGGCCACAAATAGGCACCAGGGAATGTGCCAACAAGATCCGGCTTCTCTGGCTATGCAGGGGCCACCCACCTAAAGGTGGCTACATAAGATAGATTTTATTAGCAAAAAATCCTTTATTGATTCAACACTTCCAGAAATTCTAACTAGGTCACCCAAATTCTACATGCACAGAACCCCATCCGAAATTCTACATAAAAAAAAAAGGAGGCCAATGATGACCTGAGATTTTACCCACACAGGACAGCTCGCTGTCAAACGACCTAGGTCAGCGATTTTATTTTCAGCTTTTCTATGGGCATCTGCTGAAGACGCACAACACAGACTATACAATTACTGACCGAGGATCCTGGAAGCAGATTTTAAGGTTTACAATGTTTTGCAACACTATTGGCACTTTTCCACTGCTTGGCCCAGCTCGGCTCCACTCGGCACTGCTTGGCCCAGCTCGGCTCCACTCGGAACTGCTTGGCCCAGCTCGGCTCCACTCGGAACTGCTTGGCCCAGCTCGGCTCCACTCGGCACTGCTTGGCCCAGCTCGGCTCCACTCGGAACTGCTTGGCCCAGCTCGGCTCCACTCGGAACTGCTTGGCCCAGCTCGGCTCCACTCGGAACTGCTTGGCCCAGCTCGGCTCCACTCGGAACTGCTTGGCCCAGCTCGGCTCCACTCGGAACTGCTTGGCCCAGCTCGGCTCCACTCGGAACTGCTTGGCCCAGCTCGGCTCCACTCGGAACTGCTTGGCACAGCTCGGCTCCACTCGGAACTGCTTGGCACAGCTCGGCTCCACTCGGAACTGCTTGGCACAGCTCGGCTCCACTCGGGAACTGCTTGGCACAGCTCGGCTCCACTCGGGAACTGCTTGGCCCAGCGCGGTTCCACTCGGCACTGCTTGGCCCAGCTCGGCTCCACTCGGCACTGCTTGGCCCAGCTCAGCTCCACTCGGCACTGCTTGGCCCAGCTCGGCTCCACTCGGCACTGCTTGGCCCAGCTCGGCTCCCCTCGGCACTGCTTGGCCCAGCTCGGCTCGGTTTGCTTTTCCACTGCGTGGTACGAGTCGGCACCTTTCAGCACTGTATAGGCTCTACTCAGCTTGGTTGGCTTTTCCACTAAAGTAGAAAGTGGGTGGGATTACGATTCTCTGACCAATCAGTGGCTAGTAGTGACAAACAATCAAGGCTGCATGCAAAAGGACTGTGGGATATGGTATAGGTACGGCCTGCTTGGAACCCCAACTGAGGTGGTACTGTTTAAGGGAGCCGTACCATGTAGTGGAAAAGCGCCGCTGTACCAAACCGTACCGAACGGTTCACGTACCATGTGGTACCATGCAGTGGAAAAGCGCCAAACCGATCCGTTCCATGCAGTGGAAAAGCACCATATAACTATAATAAGAGGCAGCCCGGAGCATCAAGGGATCGTACCAGGAATAATTCAACCTGCCAGATACCATGAATGCTCACATTCCAGTATCCAGGCAGGGGCCACCATAGAATACGGCTATTCTCTGACATCCGGGGACCCCTATATAGAGAACAGCAGGTCCTGGTATGAGGAGGGTCACAAAGGGATCTGCGGGGGGAGATTGGAATAAGACATCTGGTGTGGTGGGACATCCATCAGTACCATCCCTGGGCACGCTATCCCAGTCAGGACTGCAATGTGCCAATATTAGAGCCATCATTTCAATAATCAGTTCCGGCATGTCTCTGAGCAGACTTGCCAAAATCTGGTATTCAGGTGGCCTGGGGTCCATCATGGCCCTTAAAACCAGTTACCCCCTAGCAGGATTTTACTGCGACTTAGCTGTGTTTACAGTGCGTTATTCACAGGTCATGTGGCTCAAAAAACACATTAAAAAAAAACGCAACGTGTGTGTTTTTTTTAAACGTTTTCAATGCATTTCATTGGGGAGGTGAGTTTTTGGTGCAGTTTTTTAACTGACCCAATTTTCACCAAAAATGTAGCAAGCGGGGTATTTAACACCACAAACGGAAACGCAACAGACCAGTGTGTAGACATACATAGAGTTGTGCATTTTTCTTGAGCTAAAAAAGGTGCTGATAATGGCCGACAATAAATTCATGATATTAATTAAAAAGTCTGAATTATATATATTTTTTTTTTTTTTTTTTTAAACTGTCGTTTTCGTTTTTGGCCAAGTGCATCCTGAATTTTCGGCACCAACATTTCTATCCCATGCACCTCTAAATACAATTATATATAAAAAAATATATGTGTATATAATTTTTTTTTTTTTTTAAACTGTCATTTTCGTTTTTGGCCAAGTGCATCCTGAATTTTTTTATTTTGGTGCACCGCTAATGGAAAGCGATCAGCTTCCAGTTTTTTTAGGGTTTTTTTTTTGTCAAAGCTTAATTGAACAAGCTGAAGTTAGCCAAGGTTCACACTGAATGCGGTTTTAAAATTGTGCGAGTTCAGCTGATCCCAAACCGGCATTTCAGCCCGACTTTGGGGGCGATTCGAGAGACATCTGTGCGGGTTCATGGACAGATGTCCATTGAAAATCGCCCCTGAAGTCGCCAAAAGTAATGCAGGAACTACTTTTGGGAATCGGAGCGATGTTGACTTTTGGAAGTCAGCATTGCCCAGATTCGGACAGTGCCGTTGCCAGCAATTGACTCTGATTTGACATGTCAAATTGGCTCGATGAGAATGGGGGCTCAGAAGCTGATTGGCTACCATGCACAGCTGCACCAGATATTTCACTCTCCAGTTTTATGCCTCGTTTCCACTGAGTGGTACGGTACGGTTCGGTACGGTACACATTGCGTTTCCACTGCCAATAGTACCCTTTTCATGATAGGCGTGGTGTAGCTGGTCACAGCAGAAAAGCTGTGATAGACGATTCTCTGTCAACCAATCAAGGTTCTGCAGAGTGTAGCTCCACCCAGTTGGTACGGGTCTAATGTGCTTGGTACCCCAACGAAAGGGTACCAAAAAGTGGTACGGTACGGTTCGGAATTAGGGTACCATTCATAATGGAAACAGCATAAATAGCGTACCGTACCGAACCGTACCAGAAAGCTCAGTGGAAACGCGCCATTAGTAAACCAATCCCAATATATCCAGACACCATGTATAGGTGAGCAGGGCCCTCTGAATCCTACTGTATTAAAGTGTATTTTTTTTTTTATTGTAAAGTGCTGCGTAAACTGTTGGCGCTATATAAATCCTATACAATAATAATAATAATGTTTTGTATCCAACCTGACAGAAGACAAGTACACCCATTTTCTGGAATTCAGGGGGCCAACACACAATACTGACTACTCTCTGACATTCAGGGACTCCTACATACAGGACGGCCGGTCCTTTTTCGGGGGGACTCCTACACACAGGACGGCCGGTCCTTTTTCGGGGGGACTCCTACACACAGGACGGCCGGTCCTTTTTCGGGGGGACTCCTACACACAGGACGGCCGGTCCTTTTTCGGGGGGACTCCTACACACAGGACGGCCGGTCCTTTTTCGGGGGGACTCCTACACACAGGACGGCCGGTCCTTTTTCGGGGGGACTCCTACACACAGGACGGCCGGTTCCTTTCGGGGACTCATATACACAGAATGGCCGGTCCTTTCGGGGATTCCTATACACAGAATGGCTGGTCCTAATATCAGGCAGGTCACAGATCCAAGAGGAATAATAGGACATCACTTGGATGCCACCATGCACAGGCTAGTCATATAATATTATGACACTCCATGTACAAACCTAATAAGCGTATATATTTTGGGGGTCATACATGGTCACTGGGCACATTATACACATCGGGACCACAGTGTGCCAATATTACATCAGTAATTATCCCTAGAGTGTCTCCAAGCGGGCTTCACATCATCCAGGTAAAGGAGGCCCAGAGGTTCCTCATGACCCATAAACAGTGACCCCCACCCAACAGACTTTGTCCTAAAAAGACACCAAAACCATAAAATCAGGATTAATCAGATCTGAAGGACTTGTCATGTAGGCTAATTGGCTCCTGTCTAAATTGCCCCCAGTATGTAGGAATGTGAGAGAAGGAACCTTAGATTGTAAGCTCCTTGAGGGCAGGGACTGATGTGACTGTACAATCTATGTATGTAAAGCGCTGTGTAAATTGACATTGTTATACAAGTACCTGTAATAAATAATCCAGGTGCCATGTTTATGACAGAACTGGTAATAATCTCACATTAGGACTGGATTCCCCTTTTATTATCGGCGGTCACAAACAGAAACACGGACATGCACAGGCCGGTCACATAATACATCAAATGTAAAAACCTAAAGAAGCATATCTTTCATATGATCCAACCTGCCGGACCCCAAATACCCCCCTCTCTAGTAAT
The DNA here is from genome assembly GCF_965119305.1 of Pelophylax lessonae. NCBI lineage: Eukaryota > Metazoa > Chordata > Amphibia > Anura > Ranidae > Pelophylax > Pelophylax lessonae. The sequence goes on along the minus strand of NC_138779.1, from coordinate 25,463,689 downwards.
CAGGGGCCGCCACAGAATACCAGCTCTTTTCTGACATCCAGGGCCCCCCATAAACATGAGGACAGGATCCCTTGTTATGAGGAATCCAAACACAATATTCCCCACTCACACGTCCAAGACGACCGGCTGTTCAGTGATGCCGGCTGCTGTAATGACCATAGGCTGGAAACCATGGATACTCAAAGTGAAGAAATGTCATCAGCACACCAAGGATTCCTCGAAAGGGTCCAAATCTTTATTCCGTGGTCACATAATAAATATGTAGCTATAGCTACCTTTCAGAGCCACGCAGGGCCCCTTCATCGGGCAAGTGACGTCATTTACCTGATGAAGGGGCCCTTGCGTGGCTCTGAAACGTTGCTACATATTTATCATGTGACCACGGAATAAAGATTTGGACCCTTTCTAGGAATCCTTGGTGTGCCGATGACATTTCTTCACTTTGAGTATCCATGGTTTCCAACCGATGGTTATTACAGCGCCCAGCATCACTGAACAGCCGATCGTCTTGGAACGTGTGAGTGGAGAATATTGTTGATGACATTTCTTCAGTGTTGTCATGAGGGTCACAGAAGAATCCGGGGAGAATGTAACAAGACATCCGGTGTGATAGAACATCCATTGGTACCATCACTGAGCAAAGGCCGGTCATAGAATATTCAGACACCCAATGTAAAAACCCAAACAAGTGAATATTTTGGGGTACGTAAATAGTCACTGACAGCAACGTGCAGCAGCCAGGACTGCAATGTGCTGATGTAACCGCCATCACATTAATCATCAGCCCTGGCAAGTCTGAGCAGGCTTGGCATTATCTGGTATTTGGGTGCCCCTCGTGTCCCAGAACCAGTGACCCCCAGAAGGATTTGAAAATTTTCCAGGACTACAAAAAGAGTTACTAATTGGACCTGTTGAACCTCAGAATGAACGCGTCATACCAGATAATCCAGGTGCCAAGTACACCACCTCTCTAGAATCCAGGGGGCCACCATAGAATACCAGCTATTCTCAGACATCCAGGAACCCCCCCCCCCATATACAGACTGGCAGCTCCTGATAGCAGAGGGTCACAGAGGGATCCAGGAAGAACGCAATAAGACCTCTACTGTGGTGGGACTACTGGGTGCACTATGACGGCCAGGACTTCAATGTGCCAACATCATTGGCATCACATCAACCATCAGCCCTGACAATCTCTATGCAGGCACACGGCATCTTCTGGTATTTGGCTGCCCAGAGGTTCCTCATGCCCAATAACCAGTTACCTTCAACAGGATTTGCAATGAAAAGACCCCAAAACTAAAAAGGAATTAATATGATCAGACTCATAGGTGTCAAACCCATCATCCAGGTGCCATGACCTGTATATGACAGATCTGATAATATTGGGGCATCCCGTGTTAAGTCTGGATCCTGCTTTTATTATGAGGGGGGCGTATAGAAACACTTTAGACACCCAGCGTAAAAAACCGAACAAGCGTATATTTTGAGGGTCGTAAAAAGTATTGGGAAGAGTCAGGACCGCAATGTGCCGATACCACCGGCATCACATCAATCATCAGCCCTTGGTATCATCTGAGCAGGACTGGCATCATTCAGGAGACCCCTCATGTCCCAGAACCAGTGACCCCCCCCCCACAAAGATTTGCCCTGAAGATTCTCCAGGACTATAAAAAGGATTTTATTCGGACCTGTCAGTATTCGGGTGCTCAGGGTCCCCTGACTGGTGACCAGAGCAGGATTGGTCTGAAAATTCCCCAAAACTACAAATAAGGATAAATCCGCCCCGGCAAACCTCAAGTAGGACCGGTCATGATAAGTAATCCTGATGCAACGTACATCCCCTCTTCCAAGTATCCAGGGGGCCCCCATAGAATGCTGGCTATTCTCTGACATCCAGGGGACCCCGATATAGAGAAGAGCAGGTCCTGATATTTGTTACAGAGGGATTCGTGGGGGGAGAATGGGATCAGACCTCTGGTGAGGTAGGACATCTCTTAGTAACACCGCTGGGCACACTAGAAAAGTCAGGACTGCACAGTGCAGATATGACCGGCATCCCATCAATCACCAGCACTGGCACCATGTGGTGCCCAGGGGTCCCTCGTGCCCCATAAACCCCTGACCTCTGCCAGGATTGGCCGAGAAATGACTCCAGAACTATAAAATCAGGATGATCAGGCCGGTCACACCTCTGTATGCTCGGTGATCCAGGAGCCATCCCAGGTATATAACATATCTGATAGCATTGGGGCATCCCATGTTCACACTGGATTCCGCTTTCATTATCAGGGGGCCACAGACAGAACAACCAGGGTGTGATCTTCCAACAGAGACAGCGACCTCCTGGATATAAAATATTCTGACACCCCACATGAAATCTGAAATATTAAAGGGTCAGAAATGGGCATGGGGGGAGGGGAGGTCACATCGATGGCCCTGAAGGAGGGGGGGGGGGGAAACAGGTCTCGTCAATGGCACTGGGTGGGGGGGGGGGGGGGGAGAGAGCTCTCGTCAAGAGGGAAGAGGGGGGGTTGTCTCATCAATGGCCCTGGGGGGATGGGGGGGTTCATCAATGGCCCGGGGGGGGATGGGGGGCCAGCAATGGCACTGGAGGGATGGGGGGGTCATCAATGGCACTGGGGGGATAAGGGGGGCCAGCAATGGCACTGGGGGGATAAGGGGGGTCATCAATGGCACTGGGGGGATGGGGGGGGGCCAGCAATGGCCCTGGAGGGATGGGGGGGGCCAGCAATGGCACTGGGGGGATAAGGGGGGCCAGCAATGGCACTGGGGGGATAAGGGGGGCCAGCAATGGCACTGGGGGGATAAGGGGGGCCAGCAATGGCACTGGGGGGATAAGGGGGGCCAGCAATGGCACTGAGGGGATAAGGGGGGCCAGCAATGGCACTGAGGGGATAAGGGGGGTCAGCAATGGCCCTGGGGGGATGGGGGGGTCAGCAATGGCCCTGGGGGGATGGGGGGGGGTCAGCAATGGCCCTGGGGGGATGGGGGGGGTCAGCAATGGCACTGGGGGGATAAGGGGGGCCAGCAATGGCACTGGGGGGATAAGGGGGGCCAGCAATGGCACTGGGGGGATAAGGGGGGCCAGCAATGGCACTGGGGGGATAAGGGGGGCCAGCAATGGCACTGGGGGGATAAGGGGGGCCAGCAATGGCACTGGGGGGATAAGGGGGCCAGTAATGGCACTGAGGGGATAAGGGGGGTCAGCAATGGCCCTGGGGGGATAAGGGGGGTCAGCAATGGCCCTGGGGGGGGTCATCAATGGCACTGGGGGGATGGGGGGGGCCAGCAATGGCCCTGGAGGGATGGGGGGGGCCAGAAATGGCACTGGGGGGATAAGGGGAGCCAGCACTGGGGGGATAAGGGGGGCCAGCAATGGCACTGGGGGGATAAGGGGGGCCAGCAATGGCACTGGGGGGATAAGGGGGGCCAGCAATGGCACTGGGGGGATAAGGGGGGCCAGCAATGGCACTGGGGGGATAAGGGGGGCCAGCAATGGCACTGAGGGGATAAGGGGGGCCAGCAATGGCACTGGGGGGATAAGGGGGGCCAGCAATGGCACTGGGGGGATAAGGGGGGCCAGCAATGGCACTGGGGGGATAAGGGGGGTCAGCAATGGCCCTGGGGGGATAAGGGGGGTCAGCAATGGCCCTGGGGGGATAAGGGGGGCCAGCAATGGCACTGGGGGGATAAGGGGGGCCAGCAATGGCACTGGGGGGATAAGGGGGGCCAGCAATGGCACTGGGGGGATAAGGGGGGCCAGCAATGGCACTGAGGGGATAAGGGGGGCCAGCAATGGCACTGGGGGGATAAGGGGGGCCAGCAATGGCACTGGGGGGATAAGGGGGGCCAGCAATGGCACTGGGGGGATAAGGGGGGCCAGCAATGGCACTGAGGGGATAAGGGGGGCCAGCAATGGCACTGAGGGGATAAGGGGGGTCAGCAATGGCCCTGGGGGGATGGGGGGGTCAGCAATGGCCCTGGGGGGATGGGGGGGGGTCAGCAATGGCCCTGGGGGGATGGGGGGGGTCAGCAATGGCACTGGGGGGATAAGGGGGGCCAGCAATGGCACTGGGGGGATAAGGGGGGCCAGCAATGGCACTGGGGGGATAAGGGGGGCCAGCAATGGCACTGGGGGGATAAGGGGGGCCAGCAATGGCACTGGGGGGATAAGGGGGGCCAGCAATGGCACTGGGGGGATAAGGGGGCCAGTAATGGCACTGAGGGGATAAGGGGGGTCAGCAATGGCCCTGGGGGGATAAGGGGGGTCAGCAATGGCCCTGGGGGGGGTCATCAATGGCACTGGGGGGATGGG